>NW_024425897.1:15989957-16044294 GCF_017311325.1 Ursus maritimus
CAGAATTAGATCGTGGTATGCTACAAATACAAGTTTATCACTTAGCTTCTGAGTTGTGATGTGGTTTTGGATCATAAATGAGTGGATACAGTGTGAGTTGCCCATTGCTTGATTATCCTGTTTTGAATAGAAGAGGGACCATGTTACCCCTTCTGCTATGGATATGGAAGAAGTATAGGTAGATATTTCTTTCTCAGTTGCCTGGTGGCTGACATGTGGACATGTGACCTTGGTCAATCAGATGCTCCCACCCAGGACTGTGAATCTTGATAACTCAGGGCACAACAGAGACAGTTTGTGGCAGTTGTGAAGCGGTTAAGAGTCCAGTAGAGCAAAAGCAAGTGGCAGTGGCATCTCAGACATTTACTGTGGCACGATTTTGAATGTGCATTTGCCCTTTTAAGGGCCTGCCCATTTTCTGAGTTTTCTGGTTCATTCTGTGAGATACCCTACTCTGATGTGTGTTTTCCAAAACCACCGAACAATTAACTCAATTCTGACACTATCTATCTGGAGGTAGCTTCAGACCCCAAAGGTTAAGGGCTCAGTCCCACAAGGCTGCCTCCCATACCTCCCACTTAAGATGCCTGCTGCAAGTCCAAGTTGTTGCCTGTGCTTCTGACTGTGAGCTACATATTAGAGGTTCCCATAACCCCCTCCTCAGGTTCAGTTAATTTGTTAGAGTGGCTCACAGAGCTCACAGAAACATTTACTTGTTTCAAAGTTTATTGTAAAGAATATTATAAAGGATACAGATGAACAGCCAGATGAAGAGGTATATAGGGTGAGGTCTGGAAGGGTCCCCTGTGCAGGAACTTCTGTCCCTATGGAAATGGGGTATGCCGCTCTCCCAGATGTGGATGCGTTCACCAACCTGGAAGCTCTCCAGACTCCATCCTTTTGGGTTTTTATGGAGGCTTCGTTATATAAGCATGATTGATTAAATCATATGCCATTGATGATTGAATGCTTTATCTCTCCTCCCAGAGGTCAGGAGGTGTGGCTTAACATTCCCACCCTCTAATCAGGGTTGGTTTCCCTGACAACCAGCCCCCATGAATAGGGGCTTTCCAAAAGCCACCTCATTAACAGAAACTCAGGTATGGTTGAAAAGGACTTCTTAGGAATAACAAAAGACTCTACCTTTATTGTTCTTATCACTTGGGAAATTCTAAGGTTTTTAGGATTTCTATACCATATGAAAACCAAATATGTATTTCTTATTACAAATCACAATATAACACCTATAAACAAATGTCTGGCCTAAGTTAGCCAGGGTTGATTTCTATCATTTGCAACCAAAAACCTGATAACGGCTGTTACCTTTGGTACTTACAGTGGATCGTCATCGTACATGCATTTCAACTAACTCCCAAAACAAAAGACGAAATTCTATAGAAATCGGACTACTGATGCCAAAAGGTATAGGAGTGAGAGCTGTTTAATGAAACCACAGTAGGAAATGCCAAGTTATTCCCTACAACTTTTCAAATAACAGTGCATGCTATATGAATGTGATCAAGTAAGAACTACATTGACATCTGGCAAATCTTCCTGCGTCTACTACATGTTTGACATATGTTCTCTCATTTAATCTGCACAACATTCTATTAATTTCTATTAATAGAACTTATGGAAGCTTGATAGGAAACAGAATGGATTAAGCTCTGCAGACAGGCAGGAACTCTTTAGAATTCCTCAGCAATACCCATTTATACTGGTTATCTTGAAGAGAGAATGGATTGAATGCCCAAATTTCTGTACATCAAAGAATGTGTTAGAAAACACATTTGGTTTTTTGTTGTTTTTTGTTTTTTTTTTTACTAATCTCTATTTTAGTAATGTTGGCAACAAACCACACATGTATTAACAATATGAGACTTTGTCATCAGTCCCCAATAGATTGATATTTTATAATACATTAGTTATAGAAATCTCAAAATATTATTTATGTTCATTGCTCTTTGAAATTATTGTAGTTATTAGACTGCCTACTAGCTCTCATTACTAAATGAATTAATAAAGAAACATACATATTACTATATCACAAATTTTAAAAAATATTTTTATAACTTTATTTCAATATAACTGCTTTCCTTTGTAATTCCAAGTAGTTAATTTTTTTCATTTAAAACATTACCTGAGAAGGTGTCCATAGGCTTCACTACACTGCCAAAGAAGTCAATGTCACAGAAAAGGGTAAGAATTATTTTTATACTGAAACTAATATAGCACCTTGTATTAACTATACTGGAATTAAAATAAATTAAAAATCAAACATCTAGAAAAAATTTAAAAATTAAAAAAAATTTTAAGAATTATTTTTATAGATAGACTTTTCTTTTTCTCCTTTAGACTAGCTCAGTGGCTCCTACACTTAACTGTGCATGAAAATTGATTTAAAGGGTTTTACAAACAAAACCACGTACAGTTGACCCTTGAACAACATAGGTTTGAGCTGCATGGGTCCACTTATATGCAGATTTTTTTCAATAAATACAGCAGAGCATTATAAATGTATTTTCTTCTCATTATGAATTTCTTTTTTTTTTTTTAATATTTTTATTTATTTATTCGACAGAGATAGAGACAGCCAGCCAGAGAGGGAACACAAGCAGGGGGAGTGGGAGAGGAAGAAGCAGGCTCCCAGCAGAGGAGCCTGACGTGGGGCTCGATCCCAGAACGCCAGGATCACGCCCTGAGCCAAAGGCAGACGCTTAACTGCTGTGCCACCCAGGTGCCCCTCATTATGAATTTCTTAACGTTTTTTCTTTAACTTACTTTATTGTGAGAATATAGTATATAGTATATATACATACAAAATAGACTGTTTTGTTATCAGTAAAGCTTCTACTCAACAGTAGGCTATTAGTAGTTAAGTTTTGGGGGAGTCAAAAGCTATACACAGATTTTTTTACTACACTGGGGGTCAGTGCCCCTGACTCCTGCGTTGTTCAGAGGTCAACTGTATACTGGATTTCCAAGGATAATTTGCACTATATGAAGTGCTTGGGTACGATATGACTTCAAAGCCTGCTTAAATCTTTTTTTTTTTTTAAGATCTTATTTATTTGTCAGAGAGAGAAAGCACAAATGGGAGAGTGGCAAGCAGAGGGAGAAGCAAACTCCCCGCTGGGCAAGGAGCCCGATGTGGAACTCAATCCCAGGACCCTGGGATCATGACCTGAGTCGAAGGCTGATGCTTAACCGACTGAGCCACCCAGGTGTGTCTAGTTTGGGATTTGTGTAGACACATCAGCACCATTTTTGTACTGGTCTTAACGTACGTTCAGTACCATTTTTTCCCCCAAATTGATGCATTGTTGATTTTAAGTTGCTAGCCTCATATCAGAGTATCAGAACAAAAATTTTCAGTGTTAAAGGAGAAGCTCCTTTGGATTTCATAAATTTCCCCAACTCTCAACCTAACCATATTTTTTTAATGGAGTGGGAAAATAATATCCATTAAGAAACAAAAATAATAGATATATTTACTTTTTAGCACACATAAAGGCTTTTTTAAGATTTCGTTTATTTTGAGAGAGAGAGTGCGTACACGAGTTGGCAGAGAGGGAGGGAGAGAGAATCTCAAGCAGACTCCACATTGAGCAAGGAGCCCAATGCGGGGCTGAATCTCACAACCCTGAAATCAGGACCTGAGTGGAACTCAAGAACCGGGTGCTTAACTGCCTGAGCCACCCAGGTGCCCCACACATGAAGTCTTAAAGGGTGACTCGGTAGAGTCTTCTTCATAATATTTAACATCAGTTGACCCAGGAGTTGACTAAAAGTTACCATTGTTAGGGTAATCAATAAACCCCAGCCACTTTTGCATTATTTGCTGAGTAGAAATTAGATGGCTTTAAGGCCTCTTTCCAGTTCTCCAGTGCTATATGATCACAGTGGGCTACAGAGTGGCATAAAAAGCAACTAACATCTAGTATTATTTTCAAAATGAAAGTGCCATAAAAATGGTTTCTCACTTCAGAATAACAGGTAGTGGCAAACAGTAGCAGCAACTAACCAAAACAGTTTTCTGTTCTTTAAAAGCAATTCTCTTCAAGTCTCTATGGGAAGTTGTCTCATAGTAGGGAGAAAAACTGGACTAGTTCTAACTCTGAAAAAGTCCTGTCACCTATTTGTACTTCATTTTTCATTGTTGTAAAATGAAGATTTTGCCTGCCTCTACCCTCTGGAAGCAAGATAATGAATGAGATCATAGGAATTTACATGGGCTGATTTACAGTGACGTTTAAGTTTCAGAGGCTCTTGTTTGCACCAGCCCCCCCCCCTTTGTTTTTAAAGATTTTATTTATTCATCTGAGAGAGAGAGAGACAGATCACAAGCAGGGGGAGAGGCCAAGGCAGAGGGAGAAGCAGACACCCTGCTGAGCAAGGAGCCTGATGTAGAACTCGATCCCAGGACCCGGAGATCATGACCTGAGCTGAAGGCAGACACTCAACCGACTGAACCACTCAGGTGCCCCTGCACCAGCCCCTTCTGAGGCCCTAATACTTATTTCTGTGTGGGAATTTTGTAAAAATTTCTTAAATAGATCCCCAAATTTGTTTACGCCTCAGACTACATAAGAACTGAATCTACCACTACATACTCAAGTGTTATGAAATATTTTGGAGCAATAATAACAGAGAAGTCCAATTTTATGTTTGATTAAACTTTTCTTGATCACCCTCCAAAACTTTTTGGTGTTTTGAAGTCTGACTTAGGCAGCTTGATTCAGAAGGAAGTTTTCTGAGTGGGAAATCAGAAGACCTAGATTTTAATTTGGGGTAACGCTACCACATAGGTGTGACTTGACACTTAACTTTTCTGAGATTCAGTTAAAAAAAAAAAGTTGAAATGTCTGAGCTTTAAAATCTTTCCAATATGAAACATTGTGATTCTTACTCCCTAATGCTGAAATATTGGGGTTTTTCAAACTAGTTGGCTTCAGGTTTATTGTTGAAGTAGTGTGACTACAACATTGAAAGTCAGCTAAGATCTTCCATGAATCATCTTTCTTGAAAGTTTCTGGGAAAAGGGAAATTATGAAAAATATTTGTATTTTTACTCTCTGTCAAATGTTCTTCCTTATATTAAGTTAGGATGTCTGTGAAAAATAATTTGATTATCGTTGTTGAAAGATTTCCATTTCTTAAAGAGTGAAGAAAATTATTCCAGTTGCAGATCTCTGATGAAATCTGCTCTAAGCTGGCTGGATTGTTCAGTTGGCCCAAGGGCCTAAGACTAGAAATACTGCATTCTTGGCACAGTTCTCAGTTCTCACTATAAATGTAGTCCCTGAGGTTGCAGGAGGTCAAGGAAGAGGGAAAAAATAATTCCATGCATATCATTTCATCTTCAGTTAATTCTTAAAATGCAATCCTCTTGGAGGAAAAATGTGCTTGTTCATGTTTTGAGGGAATGATGAATTTAGAGATCACTTTGAGAGTAAGGTTAGGATGGAAAAGGGAAAGAAATTTCAGCAGATTTTTATTGAGTACCTGCTATATAAAGATGTCACAGGGCCCAGCAATTTGACTCTTAGGTATATAATCAAAAGAAATGAAAATATATGTCTACACAAAAAATCGTACACAAGCAATTATAATACCATTGTTCATAGTAGCCAAAAGGTAGAAACAACCCCAAATGTCCATCAGCTTATGAGTGGATAAACAATATGTGGTATATTTATATAATGGAGTATTATTCAGCAATAAAAGAAATTAAATACTAATTCATGCTACCACATGAATAAACCTTCAAAACAGCATGCCAAGTGAAGGAAGCCAGTCATAAAGACCATTCAAAGGAAAGGTCCAGAACAGGGAAATCTATAGAGACAGAAAGTAGACTAGTGGTTGCTTAGGAATGGAAAGGTGGTAGGGTAATAGCTAAAGGTTAGGGTAATAGCTAAAGGTTAGGGTAATAGCTGAAGGGTATCTCCCCCTTTTTGTGGTGATAAAAATATTCTAAAATTGACCATGGTGATGACTGCGCATACCGGTGAATATGCTAAAAACCATTGAATTATGGGGATGCCTGGGTGCCTCAGTTGGTTAAGCATCTGCCTTTGGCTCAGAGCCCCATGTAGGGCTCTGCACTGAGCAGGAGGCCTGCTTCTCCCTCTCCCTCCGCCTCTCCCCCCTGCTCATGCTCTCTTTCTCTGTCAAATAAATAAATAAAATCTTTTAAAAAAATACCCCATTGAATTATCCCTTTATATGGGTGAGTTGTATGGTATGTGAATTATGTCTTAAAAAAAAAAAAACCAGAAAACACTTTTTAGAAAAAGATGTCATGAGGTAGAATTGATTAATCAAAACATAGGTTTAGACACGTATCCTCCTCTGAAGAAGCCCTTGTCATACAGTTAGAGTACTAATATATATGTATTTAAAACTGAAGCAAAAGGGGGAAATGGTAGGTCTTACACCAGAAATTTTCATTTTTCCTGATTATAGAGCTGAAGAATTTTGGTTAGAGTAGTGATTTGAGGCCAGTTTTGAATGTTAGTTAGATAAAGCTATTCTTTATACTGGCTATACATTGAAGGATTTTGAGCAAAGATTTGATATCTCACCTTTGCTCCAGGAAGATGATTATAATAATAGTGTTTTTAAGATGAATTCCAGGAGCACCTGGTGGCTCAGTCGGTTAAGCATCTGCCTTCAGCTCAGGTCATGATCCTTGGAGGCCTGGGATCAAGCCCCGTGTTGGGCTCCCTGCTCAGCAGGAAGTCTGCTTCTCTCCCTCTGCCTCTCTCCCCGACTTGTTCTCTCTTTCTCTCTCTCTCTCAAATAAATATAGTATCAAAAAAAAAAAAAAAAAAGAAGGTGAAGTCCAGTAAAGATAGACTAGAGTCTGACCAAGTAGAAGTAGAAGAAAGAGATAAACCTAAGTGGAAAAAAACAGAGAAACAGATACAAAGAAATATTTGTATTTCTTCGAAATTGTGAATTAATTGAGACAAGGGCAGGGGAAAGGTCAAAGTTAATGTAAGGTATAAGTAAGAGGAGAACCCAAAAAGATATCTGAATGAATGGGGCTGGGCTTGGAAAGGATGTCAGCACAGTGTAAAGCCTTAAGCGTTACTGGAAACCACTGAATGGATAGAAGTTAGGAGAGCAGCTTGCTGTCACACACACGGCTTCAGGCAAATACTTGGAGGAACTTTCATTTAGAAATCAGAAGAAAAGAAACTGTAGGAGGAATAATTTGGAAAACAGGAAAAGACAGTTTTATGGAATTCAAGAGACATTTATAAAGAAAGAAAGGAGCTTGTGGAATGGAAGAAAGCTGAGAACATCCCTTAGGTGTAATGGATAAACGTCAGAATATACTTTTTGCCTCAATAACACGTGCTATCTTCCAGCAGGGGAAAAAAAAAAAGATAAAACCAAGAAAACGTAATTCCTAGAAGTCATAGAGTTTATTTTAGAATATTTATAGAGCTATACAACTGTAGAGAACATGTTTTAAGAAAATTATGTAAAAATGAAGAAGTATTTAGAGAAAGAAAATACTGAGCATGCATGTTCATAGCATGTCCAAATGCAGTGAATAGTTCCGCTTGCATTTGAAATTAGGACATGAAGGTGTTAGTAAATGCCTTATTTTAAGTTGCTTTCTTAGAAATCTTGCAACTAGTGTTCAAGGAATTTTTTAGTTTATTGAAGCTATAGTCAGGCTAGATTAGCAGGATAGATATGCAGACATGGCAGTTATTGGTTGGTTTGATAGTTGATGGTTAGGTAAAATGTGATACAGAATTCGGGCAATAATAGCTACCACTTAATGTAACATTTCATAGCCATAGAATCAGAGGGAATATAAAAATAATGAGAAAGATTAGTTTATATGTATAGACATGAGAGGAGTTTGGGATACCCTCGACAGGAAAAATATGAAAGTAGAGGTCAATACCTTTTTTCTAGTTCCCCTCCCCAAAAGGCCTTCATCTCCAAAGCAGTCAGGTTATCTAAAAATTATTTCAATATGCATATTATATGTTTTAAATTGTTATATTCTTTGACTGAATAACTCTAGTTCTAGAAATCCATTCCAAAGAAAACCCTAAAATGTAGATGAGTAATATGCACAAAGATCTTCAAAACACAGTAATATTTAATAGTTCAATAAAGAGTTAAATACAACCTTGGTTTCTAATTGTGGAGGAGTTGTGAATGAATAGGAAGATATACATTGGGAGGGGCACCTGGATGGCTCAGTCACTAAGTGTCTGCCTTCTGCTCAGGGCATGATCCCAGGGTCCTGGGATCGAGACCCACATCGGGCTCCTTGCTCCGCTGGAAGCCTGCTTCTTCCTCTCCCACTCCCCCTGCTTGTGTTCCCTCTCTCGCTGGCTGTCTCTCTCCCTGTTAAATAAATAAATAAAATCTTTAAAAAAAAAAAAAGGAAGATATACATTGGGAGATACACACTGAGCAGTCATTAGAATGAGCTCTGTGAACAGTGATAACATGAGAAAAATGCTTGTAATCTAGAATTAGATAAAAGAGGTAGACTATGAAATTATATGTATAAATGATCTCAGCTGTATATATCAAAATAAATATGAGCATGGAGAAAAGTATGCCAAATTGTTAATGAACTTTGTCCTAGGTAGGATTATAAAGATTTTTCTTCATAATAGTATTAGGTTCCCAGATTTTCTACATTGGGCATGTACTTCTTTAACAGATAATAAAGAAGACTGGTTATAGGAGAGCCTAGGAATGGGGAGATAGATGAGCCAATGTAAATCATCATGCTGATTGGAAAAGCAATTCAGAATATAAGCCTTACTGACAGCTGATCAGTAACATCACCATGTACTGCAGATTAGTCCTGCCTACTGGTAGACTCTATTGAGTTTCCCTGGATTCAGACTAATGGTAGTCTCAATATAGATTCTGAAATCTAAGGACACTTTTGTTTTCCCAGTATAGCTTGTGAAAATGTAGCCCGAGTCTTTGATGTGCAAATCTTACGTTTTGCATTTGTCATTCACAAACAGATGAAGATAAAAGTTTTAACTTCGTAATACTACATGTGTAAAATTTTAAAGCTACCATATGATCAATTATGGCTTCTTTAGTTTTGCTTTTATAATTATATATTTCATTCTTCTTTTTCCATAGGTGCACCATAAATGCAAAAGACTGAAGTTTTAAGAAGACAAAGAGTTAGCTGCTAAGATGAATCTGAGCAATACAGTATATTTTGTGCCATTTACAAAAAGGTATTGTCCATAGATCCATGACATAGCTTTCTCCTATAAAATGGGCAGAGATTGTGTCTTCTGGTTTTTCTATAATTAATTTATATACATATTTGTAAAAAAAAAAAAAAGGGAAAGTGAAAATATTAATAAAATTGGGATAAAAATTCTTTTATAAAAATTTTTTAGTTTCAAATTCTTTCCTTATAGGTTTTCATTATTTTCAGTCATAGCTTATGATTTGGAGAAATACTTGTTTAAAAGAAATGAGCTTACCTATAAAGTTTCTTGATTCCTATTACCAAATTATTTTCTGCAAATATATATTGCCTTCTTTGTTGTAGTGCTTTATAATTAGACTTGAAAGTAGCATAAGATTTTTTACATCATTTTTCCTCTAATTATAGAAGTAATAGGCTTTGCAGAAAATTTAGAAAATACATATAAGCAAAAAGAAGGAAATCTAAAATTACTTGAAATCACAATACCTACTTCAGATAAAACAAGCCTGTAAAGGAATCCAAACTTGGAGATGAAAGAGGCCCTGTTTCCATCTTCATGGTATCATTCCTCTTTATGTTCTACCTACTTACATCCTGCCTCTTTTGCTAAAACAAAAGAAAAAAGACATAGCCTTATATAAATTCCTAGAAGGATATTACCTTGTCAGAGAATGTACCCATTCTGTTCTTCCAGCATGTATAAAAACGATGGTTTCCTTATGCCCTTACCAAAAACTGTATCTTTTCTCTATTACTTTGTCATTTTGGTAGGTGAAATGAGGTGTCTTATTATTTTAGTTTTTACTTCTTTGATTAGTAGTGAAACTATATATGTTTCATATCCTTAATAGCCACTGCTATTTTCTTTTTCCTATATGTGTCCTTTGACTGTATGGGCAGATGTATGTATATTTATGTGTTCCCCTGTCTGAGGTATAATGTTTTTATTGAAGTATAATCAACATACAGTGTTATATTAGTTTCAGGTGTACAATATAATGATTGAACCATTCTCTACATTACTCAGTGCTCATCAAGATAAGTGTACTCTTAACCCTCCCCCTTTATCTGTTTCACCCCTGCACCCACCCACCTCCCCTATGGCAATAGCTACCAGTTTGTTCTTTGTATTTAAGAATGTTTTTGGGGGGGCGCGTGGGTGGCTCAGTCGTTAAGCGTCTTGCCTTCAGCTCAGGGCGTGATCCCGGCGTTCTGGGATCGAGCCCCACATCGGGCTCCTCTGTTAGAAGCCTGCTTCTTCCTCTCCCACTCCCCCTGCTTGTATTCCCTCTCTCGCTGACTGTCTCTCTTTGTCAAATAAATAAATAAAATCTTTTTTAAAAAAATGTTTTTTGGGGGGCACCTGGGTGGCTCAATCAGTTAAGCATCTGCCTTCAGCTCAGGTCATGATTTCAGGGTCCTGGGATCAAGCCCCGTGTTGGGCTCTCTGATTCTCAGGGAGTCTGCTTCTCTCCCTCTCCCTCTGTGCCTCCCCACCCCTGCTGGTGCACACACAAGCTCACTCTCCCCCGCCCTTCTTCTCAAATAAATAAATAAAATCTTTTAAAAAAATGTTTTTGTCTCTTTTTTTTCTTTCTTCATTTGTTTCTTAAATTCCACATATGAGTGAAATCATATGGTATTTCGTCTTTCTCTGACTTACTTTGTTTAGCATTATACCCTCTAGGTCCATCCATGTTGTTGTGAATGGCAAGATCTCATTCCTTTTTATGGCTGAGTAACATTCCATCGTGTGTGTGTGTGTGTGTGTGTGTGTGTGTGTGTGTGTGTACACACCACATTTTCTTTTTATCCATTTATCCATGGGTGGATACTTCAGTTGCTCCATATCTTAGCTATTGTAAATAACATTACAATAAACATAGGGACTCATATATCTTTTCAAATTAGTGTTTTAATTTTCTCTGGAATGAAATTACTGGAATATATGGTAATTCTGTTTTGAGTTTCTTGAGGAACCTCTATACTGTTTTCCACAATGGCTGCACCAATTTTCATTCCTACCAACAATGCATGAGGGTTATCCACATCCTCACCAATACTTGTTATTTCTCGTGTTTTTTATTTTAGCCATTCTGACAAGCGTAAGGTGAGATCTTGTTGTGTTTTTGATTGGCCTTTCCTTGATGATGAGTGATATTGAGCATTTTTTTCATGTTTCTGTTAGCCGTCTATATGTCTTCTTTGGAAAAATGTTGATTCAGGTTCTCCGTTCATTTTTAATCATATTATTTGGGTTTTAAGGGTGTTGAGTCCTGTAAGTTCTTTATATATTTTGGATATTAACCCCTTATCAGATACATCATCATAAATATCTTCTTCCATTCAATAGGCGGCCTTGTCGTTTTGTTGCTGGTTTCCTTCTCTGTGCAAAAGCTTTTTATTTTGGTGTAGTGCCAATAGTTTAATTTTGCTTTTGTTTTTCTTACCTGAGGAGACATATTGAGAAAAATGTTTTTATGACTGAATGTCAAAGGAAGTATTACCTATGTTTTCTTCTAAGAGCTTATGGTTTGGAGTCTTTAATCTAATTAAATTTTAATCTAATTAAAGACCTTTAGGTCTTTAATCCATTTTGAGTTTATTTCTGTGTGTGGTGTATTTCTGTGTGTGCTGTGCAAGTGGTCCAGTTTCATTCTTTCACATGTGGCTGACTAGTTTTCCCAACACTGTTGGTTGAAGAGACTGTCTTTTCCCCATTGTGTATCCAAGCCTCTTTTGTTGTAGATTAATTGGCCATATAAGTGTGGGTTTATTCCTGGACTCTCTGTCCTGTTTTATTGATCTGTGTATCTATTATTGTGCCAGTACCATTCAGTTTTGATTACTACAGCTTTGTGTAGTGTATCTTGAAATCTGAGATTATGATACCTCCAGCTTTGTTCTTTTGTGAGATTGTTTTGGCTATTCAGGGTCTTTTGTGATTCCATACAAATTTTAGTATTATTTGTTCTAGTTCTGTGAAAAATGTTGTTGGTATTTTTTTTTTTTAATTTTTATTTGAGAGAAAATCACAAGCAGGGGGAGTGGCAGAGGGAAAGGGAAAAGCAGGTTCCCTGCTGAGCAGGGAGCCCCACGTGGGGTTTGATCCCAGGACCCTGGGATCATGACCTGAGCCGAAGGCAGATGCTTAACCAACTGAGCCACCCAGGCACCCCTGTTGCTGATATTTTGATAGGGATTGCATTAGATTGCTTTGGGTAGTATGGACATCTTCCAACCCATGGGTATAGAATATCTTTCCATTTGTTTGTGTCATCTTCAGTCTGTTTCATCAGTGTTTTATGGTCACCTGTCTGATAAGAATAATTTTCAATGAGCACGTATTTTGCATCATTCCTACTTTATTTGCCTTTCAGTTTTGTTTATTGCATCATTTTAAAACAACCTTATTGATGTGTAACTGACATACAATAATCTGAATATATTTAGTGAATATGTTTTGCCATAATATATATTTGTGAAGATAGTAAACACATCTGGCGCTCCCAAAAGCTTCTTGATACCCCTTTTTAATCCCTCCATCCCACCTCTTCTCACTCAGCCCAATCCCCAGGCAACCACTGATGTACTTTCTATTACTTCAGTTTGCATTTTCTAGAATTTTATGGAAATGAAATCATAAAGTATGTACTCTTTTTTTGGCAGGGGTCTGTCTTCTTTTCACTCAACGTAATTATTTTGAGATTCATCCATGTTGTAGCATGTGTCGGTAGTTCATTTTATTGCTGAAATGCATTCCATTGTCTGCATGTACCACAGATCGTTTATCTGTTTTCTTTGTTGATGGGCATTTGGGTTGTTTCCAGTTTGGGCTATTAAAAATAAGGCTGCCATGAACATTTGTGTACAGGGCTTTGAATGGACATATGCTTTCATTTTTCTTGGGTAAATACCTAAAAGTGGAATGGCTCTATTTTCAACTTTTTGAGGAACCTCCAGACTGTTTTCTAGAGTGCCTGCACCAGCTTGCATTCCCACCAGCAGTGTAAGAGGGTTCCCCTTTCTCCACATCCTTGCCAACATTTCCTGACTTGTTAATTTTAGCCATTCTGACTGGTGTGAGATGGTATCTCATTGTAGTTTTGATTTGTATTTCCCTGGTGCTGAGTGATGTTGAGCATTTTTTCATGTGTCCTTTGGCCATTTGTATGTCTTCTTTGGAGAGATGTCTGTTCATATCCTCTGCCCATTTCTTGATTGGATTTTTGTTCTTTGAGTATTGAGTTTGATAAGTTCTTTATAGACTTTTGGATACTAGCCCTTTATCTGATATGTCATTTCCAAATATCTTCTCCCATTCTCTCAGTTGTCTTTGGTTTTTTTGACTATTTCCTTTGCTGTGCAAAAGCTTTTTATCTTGATAAAATCCCAATAGTTTATTTTTGCCTTTGTTTCCCTTGCTTTTGGAGACCTGTCCAGCAAGAAGTTGCTGCAGCTGAGGTCAGAGAGGTTGCTGCCTGTGTTCTTCTCTAGGACTTCGATAGGTTCCTGTCTCACATTTAGGTTTTTCATCCATTTTGAGTTTATCTTTGTGTATGGTGTAAGGAAATGTTACAGTTTCATTCTTCTACATGTGGCTGTCCAATTTTCCCAACATCATTTGTTGAAGAGACTTTTTTTCCATTGGATATTCTTGATCCTGCTTTGTCAAAGATTAGTTGACCATAGAGGTGAGGGTCTATTTCTGGATTCTCTAATCTGTTCCGTTGATCTATGTGTCTGTTTTTGTACCAATACCATACTGTCGTGATGATTACAAGTTTTGGAATAGAGCTTGAAGTCCAGAATTGTGATGGCACCAATTTTGGTTTTCTTTTTCAACATTCCTCTGGCTATTCGGGGTCTTCTGGTTCCATACAAATTTTAGGATTATTTGTTCCAGCTCTGTGAAAAAAAGTGGTTGGTATTTTGACAGGGATTGCCTCAAATGTGTAGGTTACTCTAGGTAGCATAGACATTTTAGCAATATTTGTTCTTCCAATCCATGAGTAAGGAACGTTTTTCCATTTTGTTGTGTCTTCCTCAATTTCTTTCTTGAGTGTTCTGTAGTTTTCTGAGTACAGATCCTTTGCCTCTTTGGTTAGATTTATTCCTAGGTATCTTATGACTTTGGGTGCAATTGTAGATGGGATCGACTCCTTAATTTCTCTTTCTTCTGTCTCATTGTTAGTGTATAGAAATGCAATTGATTTCTGTGCATTGATTTTATATCCTGCCACTTTGATGAATTCCTTAATGAGTTCTAACAATTTGGGGGTGGAGTCTTTTGGGTTTTCCACATAGAATATCATGTCATCTGCAAAGAGTGAGAGTTTGACTTCTTTGCCATTTCGGATGCCTTTTATTTCTTTTTATTGTCTGATTGCTGAGGCTAGGACTTCTAGTACTATGTTGAATAGCAGTGGTGATACTGGACATCCCTTGAAAGATACGAATTTAGTGCCATTGTATTACCTGTAAAGTGACTGTTTCTGTATATAGTCTCTGTTCCTTTCTGGTCTGTGTTACTTGTGGCCTCTCTCTTTGCTTAAAGGATCCCTTTTAATATTTCTTGTAGGGCTGGTTTGGTGATCACAAATTCTTTTAGGTTCTGTTTGTCCTGGATGCTTTTTATCACTCCTTTTATTTTGAATGACATCCTAGCTGGATAAAGTATTCTCAGCTACATGTTTTTCTCATTTAGCACCCTGAATGTATCATGCCAGTCCTTTCTGGCCTGCCAGGTCTCTATGGATAGGTCTGCTGCCAATCTAATGTTTCCACCCTTGTAGGTGTAGACCTCTTGTCCTAAGCTGCTTTCAGGATTTTCTCTTTGTCTCTGAGATTTGCAAGTTTCACCATTATATGTCAGGGTGTTGGCCTATTTTTATTGATTTTAAAGCGGGGGAGGGGGCAGCGGTTCTCTGCGCCTCCTGGACTTGGATTTCTGTTTCCTTCCCCAGATTAGGAAAGTTCTCCGCTATAATTAGCTCTGGTATACCTTCTGACCCCCTCTCTCTTTCCCCTTCTTCTGGGATCCCATTTATTCTAATATTGTTTTGCTGTATGATATCACTTATCTCTCGAATTCTCCCCTCGTAATCCAGTTGTTGTTTATCTCTTTTTCTCAGCTTCTTTATTCTCCATCATTTTCTCTTCTCTATCACTAATTCTCTCTTCTGCCCCATTTATCCTAGCAGTTAGGGCCTCCATTTTTGATTGCATCTCATTAATAGTCGTTTTGATTTTGACTTGGTTAGATTTTAGTCCCTCTCTGGAGTCTTCTATGCTTTTTTTCCAGCCCAACTACTGTCTTTATAATCGTTATTCTGAATTCTGGTTCCAACATCTTATGTCCATACTGATTAGGTCCCTGGCAGTTAGTACTGCCTCTTGTTCTCTTTTTTGAGGTGAGTTTTTCCATCTTGTCATTCTGACCAGAGAAGAAGAGATGAACAAGAGAACAAAATACTAAAATGGCAACAACAACACTAGGGAAATATGTACTAAACAAATCAGAAGAGACCCGAAACCAAGAAAAAAAAATTAAAATTAAATTAAAATGAAAAACAAACAAAAACAATAATATAATCAGACAGGTGAACAGAAGAGAGGAATACACTAGATCCTGTGTGTGTTTTGGTCTGTTTGTTAGAAAACTAGATCGCAAAATTGTAAAGAAAGAAAAACTTAACGTATGTACAAAAATAAAATTAAATACAGTGAAAGGATAGAATGTAACTATAAAAATGAAAATTAAGATGAGAAAAAAAAGAAGATATAGACAACAACAACAACAGCAGCAGCAGCAGCAAAGGAAGGGATATAAACAGACAGGTGAACAGAGCAGAGCAATACACTATCTCCTAAGTGTATTTTGATGGGTTTGTTATAAGAAACTACATCTCAAAATTGTAATGGAAGAAAAACTTATGTATATGCAAAAATAGAATTAAATGCACTGAAAGGATAGAATGTAACTGTAAAGATGAAAATTTTAAAAGACTATAACAAAAAAGCAAAACAAAACCAAAAAAAAGGAAGGAAAAAAAAGAGCATATGATCAGACAGGTGACTAGAACAGAGCCACATACTAGATTTTGAGTATATTTTGTTATGCTATAAGAAACTGCATCCCAAAATTTTAAAGAAAGAAAAACTTACATATATACGAAAATAAAATTAAATACAATGAAGGGATAGAATGTAACTATAAAAATGAAAAGATTTTAGAAAGGAGTTGATAAAATAGGAAATTGGTTGAAAAAGTTAAGGAAAAAATTTTTTAAATTAAAAGTGAAAGACTAAAGAATCATGGGTAAAAAAGCCATGAATTCTGTGTGCTGTATTCCCCTAGCGCAGGGGTTTTGTAGTTCTCTTTGATCAGTAAACTGGTCTTGGCTGAATGTTCTTGCTGATCTTCTGGGGGAGGGGCCTGTTGCACGGATTCTCAGTGTCTTTGCCCCAGGCGGAATTGCACCACCCTAGTCAGGGGTCCAGACTAAGCAATCTTGGGTTTGCTCTCTGTGGCTTTTGTTCCCTGAAGGCTTTTTGCGCAGCTTCAGAGGATGAGAATGAAAATGGCAGCCTCCCAATCTCCGGCCCAGGGTCTAAAGCTTGGGGCCCCACTCCTCAGTGCGTCCTCAAAGAAAAGTAGTCAGTCCCTCCTGTCGCCCCGGTCTCTGGCCATACTCCATGATCACCCAGCCCACGACCGAGGGTTTCTATCTCAGGCACAAGACCCCATTTTGAGTCTCTAAACCCTGCAGACTCCTGCGGGGTACTCCTGCACTACGCCTCTCCCAGGGAATTGGGAGGGGTCTCACCGGTTATGCCACTTGCTGGGCCTCGGCTGGGGGAGCGGTTGCCGGATTGTGCCGTGGTTCGTGGTTTATGGCAACCCCAAGCTGAGAACCCACTTGCTGATTATAGCCGGCATCTCTGCTCCAGTGCCTGGGAACTCTGCCTCTCTCAGGCATCCCCGGTCTTCCTGTGACGCTGTGGATCCTGAGACCACACTGTCCCAACTAAGGTTCAGCCTTCACTTAGCAATGTGAGCACCTTTCAGGTGAGACGTCCCTCACTGGAGCAGGGTTCTGATTTTCTAAAAGTTCTGATTTTGTGCTCCGCTGCTGTATCACTTTCTGATAGCAGGCTTACAGAGGCTCCCTCCCCCTGGCTGTTTATCTTTCCACATATCCCCTCGGATTCACTTCTCCACACCTTCAACCTTACAGAAAGTGGTTGCTTTTCTATTTGTGGAGTTGCAGCTATTCTTTTCTTACATCTCCAGTTGAGTTCTCAGGTTTTCAGAATGATTTGGTACCTATCTAGCTGAATTCCTGGGACCAGACGAAACTAAGGTCTCCTACTCCTCCGCCATTTTGGACTCCTCTCTCTTCTTCATATGTATTTTAGAATCAGCTTCTCAATTTCTTTTTCCTAAAGAAAAACCAGTATTGATTCTTCTGACCTATAACCACAGTTATCTCTCTTCATTCTGTCTTTAATTTTTTTCACCATTATTTTATAATTCTCAGTATACAGGTCTTGCACATTCTTTTTTTTTATTTTTTTATTTTAAAGATTTTATTTATTTATTCGACAGAGATAGAGACAGCCAGCGAGAGAGGAAACACAAGCAGGGGGAGTGGGAGAGGAAGAAGCAGGCTCATAGCGGAGGAGCCTGATGTGGGGCTCGATCCCATAACGCTGGGATCACGCCCTGAGCCGAAGGCAGACGCTTAATGACTGCACCACCCAGGTGCCCCAAGGTCTTGCACATTCTTTGTCAGATTTATCCCTAAGTATTTCCTATTTTTATGCTATTGTGATGTTTTAAAATTTTGATTTCCATTCGTTCATATGTAAAAATATAATTGAGTTTTGTATTGATCTTGATCTTGTGTTCTGCCACTTTGATTAACTCAGTTATTAATTCTAGTAGCTTTTTATAGATTGCATTAAATTTTCTGCATAGGTGATTATGTTGTTTGTCAGTAAAAGTCTAACTTCTTCCTTTCCAATCTTGATGTCTTTAATTTCTTTTTTTCTCGCTTTATTGCACTTATAGACCATCCAGCACAATGTTGAAGAGAAGGGCTGACATCAGACTTCCTTGCCTCATTCCTGATCTTAGGAGATCATTTGGTCTTTTGATATTACTTTTGATATTAGCTATAAATATTTCATAGATTTCTTTTATCAGGTTGGGGATATCACCTTCTATTCTGAGTTGGCTCCGAATTTTTATCAGGTTTGAATTTTGGATTTTGTCAAATGATTTTTCTGCATTTTAGAGATGATCATTCAGCTTTTTATCAGATTGTTGATTTGGTGAATTACATTGCTTGATTTTTGAGTGTTAAACCAACCTGCTTTCCTGGGATAAATTCCATCTACTCATGATGTATTATCCATTTTATATATTATTGGATTTTATTTGCTGTAATTTTGTTACCCGTTTGTGCATCTATATTTATGAAGAATTTTGGTCTGTTTTCTTGTGATGTTAGTTGTTTCTGGTCGCAGCTAATAAATCTTGTCCCTGTTACTCCATCTTGGCTGGAAGCAGAAGTCCATCCATTATAATTTTTTAAGATATGGAAGTTATTAATTATATATAGTCAAACTTAGTGATTTTGGTTTATGACTTTTGCCTCTGGTGTCTTGCTTAGTAATTAAAGATTCACCTGAAATTTATTTTAGAAGTTTTTATGGTGTCATTTCTTTTATATTTAAATATTTATTTCTTTTGAGAATCATTTTAGTCTAGAGTATGATATAATGATACAAAAAATGTGTTTCTTCCAAATGATTATCCGTAGTACTTAGCTTTATTCACACTGAAGACAAAATATTTAAAAGTTTAGTTTACATTTTGATGATTGGAAAGATTTTAGTTCTCATAAATTTAGTTCCCAGATCTTTTTGTTTTTCTTAAAGACAGTCTCATAAATTGCTCTTTTTTTTTTTTTTTTTTGGCGTACTCTTGAAAAGGGATATCTTTGATTTAATGCATTGTTTCTCTTTTCTGTTCTCAAACATAAGTAATGAAGACAACAGCACTTTTTGAATGTTAGTTGAGTACTTTTAGTCACTTGACTGACAACCAAATTTAAGTTACTTTTTTTCAGTAGTATTGATATATTGACTTTATGGTTATCAGTGTTCATAGATTGTCAGGGTGAGTGCCCAGGATTACAAGTGCAGTGTTGCAGGGGAATCCCTTTTTCCTGTTTGAAACCTTTGATGGCTCCCCACTACCCTGAGGATAAAGTCCAAGTTTCTTAATATGGTCTAAAATGCCTGTTATGATCTTCTTTGGCTTAACATCAGCTTTATATTTTCTCTTTCTAACTCTTCCATACATCCATATTGAATGAACTACTTTTAATTTTCCTAAAAAGTCATGCTTTTTCAATAGGGTGACTGGGTCACCCTATTATATCTTCTATTAAATTTATACTTTTTCATCATAACATTATTTATAACCATTTTGTTATTTCTATCATTATAGTTTATTATTAATGTTTATTCCCCCATCAGACTCTAGCCCTTTAAGGACAGGGACCACATCCCATTGTACCTGGGACCAACCAACACCCAATACGTGCCTGACAAATAGTAGGTACTCAATAAATATTTGTTGAGTTAAAGAAAGAGTTGCCTGGATAGATGGGTAGTTAGGCTGCTGACCTACCTATGCTAATGATTTAACTAGACTAACCATGTGAAGTATGTACATGTCACAAGAGAAAAGTGCTTCTTAGCACTGACTACTTGTACTTCTTTATTAACTACGCTGTTTTCTCTTCTCCTTGAATGAAGCCTATTGGCTCACATTTTTAAAAACACAATTTTATTGGCCAATAACTAAATTTCTACATAGCTATCTAATGGATCAAGGAAGAAACACAAACTATCCTGTGATATGTTCAATGTTGGAATGATTGATTCTCATGGTGGAGGAGTATTTACAGTAAAAAATATATATATAGATGAAAGTTAGTATTTCAGTATTTTTCAAAAAATAAAAAATAATCTATATCAATTAAATGTAACTATTAATAATCAACATATAAGCTTGTCAAAGTAATGTCCTTTTATTAATAGAAACTTTAGGGGCGCCTGGGTGGCACAGCGGTTAAGTGTTTGCCTTCGGCTCAGGGCGTGATCCCGGCGTTATAGGATCGAGCCCCACATCAGGCTCCTCCTCTATGAGCCTGCTTCTTCCTCTCCCACTCCCCCTGCTTGCGTTCCCTCTCTCCCTGGCTGTCTCTATCTCTGTCGAATAAATAAATAAAATCTTTAAAAAAAAAAAAAAGAAACTTTAAACTCAGAGTATTTTGTATAGCAGCAGAATAATCTGCCTCTTTAAGTGAATGTTAGCATAATCTCCAAATTATAGCAGTTTGTTATCTAATTACCTACTCTATATGTATATATTGTATATTAAGAGCATGGGCTTTACAGTTAGATCTGGGTTTGGGCCCCAGTTCTGACAAATAGTAGCTGCCTGATTACAGGGGAATAGTTTTGCCTCTCAGTTCTAGTTTGTTGTATAAAATCAAAATAATAAAGTCCTACATTACAAAGCTGGTTAGGGATTAAAGAAAATAATATATACATATATGGAATTTAGTGTTGCCTGACACATAATAGTGCTTAATAAATCCTAGTTGTTATTATTTCAATGTTAATTAGACCAAAATGCTTTTAAAGCAGATTTATTGAGATATAACTCATTCAAAGTGCACAGCTCAGTGGTTTTTGGTATATGACCCTTGTGCAGCCATCACCACAATCAGTTTTAGAACATTTTCATCACTCTGAAAAGAAAGCCCATGCCTTTTAGCTGTCACCGCCAAAGCTATCCTTCCTCCAGCTGTAGGCAACCAATAATCTGCTTTCTGTCTCCATAGATTTAGTTATTCTGGGTGTATTATATAAATGGAATTATTCAATATGTCGTCTTTTATGACTGGCTTCTTTAACTTCGCATCGTGATTACAAGTTTCGCCCATGTTGTAGCTATATGGTACTTCATTCCTTCTTATGCCAGAATAATATTTCATTATACAGATGTACCACATTTTGTTTATTCATTCACCAAATGGAATGAATATTCACCATTTGGGTTGTTTCCACCTCTGGCTACTATGAATCATGCTGCTGTCAATAACCATCCATACAAGTATTTGTGTGGACATATGTTTTTATTCCTCTTGGGTCTATACCAAGGAGTAGAATTTCTGGCTCAAATGGTAACTTGATTTTTAAGTTTTTGATGAACTGCCAGTCTGTTTCCCAAAATGGTGCACCACTTTATATTACCACCAGCAGTTTTGGAGTGTTCTGCTTTCTCCACATCCTTGCCAGTAGTTATTTGACTTTTTGATAGTAGTCATCCTAGTGGATATAAAATGGTATATTACTGTGGTTTTAATGTTTATTTCTCTAATGACTAATAATGTGGAGCATCTTTTCACGTGTTAACGGCCCCTTGTGTATCTTTGGAGAAATGTCTAGTCAGATCCTTTGCCCATTTTTCTTTTGGGTTATTTGTCTTTTTATTTTGAAGTTTGTAAAACCAAGGTGCTTTTAATATTAATTTGTATTGCCACCAACCAAGATGTTTTAGAAATAAGTTAATGTCAAACCTTATTTTTTTACAGGTACTAAATACTTGCCCCCCAAAATATTTGTAAATGAGAGATAAGGCTGACTGGGATATCAAAAGCAAAACGTTTGCAAATACTGGTCATCATGCGTAAAGGGGTGCCAAAGGACCCAGAGATTGCTGATCTCTTCTACAAAGATGATCCTGAAGAACTTTTTATTGATTTGCACGAAATCGGACATGGGAGTTTTGGAGCAGTTTATTTTGTAAGTAATTTTAGACTTGTTTAGATAGATTAAATTAGGGGAGTTTGAATTCTACACATTCTATTACTTGTAAAATATGCTAGCTTTTAGTGTTTATTCTACGAATTAAATGTCTACACCAGAGGTAAATACTCATTGCTGAAAAGCCAGTCCTAGAATTCTAAGCATTATTAAAGTCAATGGAGGGGCGTCTGGGTGGTGCAGTCGTTAAGCGTCTGCCTTCAGCTCAGGGCGTGATCCCGGCGTTCTGGGATCGAGTCCCACATCGGGCTCCTCCGTTGGGAGCCTGCTTCTTCCTCTCCCACTCCTCTGCTGTGTTCCCTCTCTCGCTGGCTGTCTCTCTGTCAAATAAATAAATAAAATCTTTAAAAAAATAAAATAAAAAATAAAGTCAGTGGAATCTCTGTCACCTGACTCTTGCTATCAAGTAGTCCAAAAAATGTTATAAGCTTGAGTTTTGGCCCTATGCATTTCCTCTATATGCCAAGCCCTTTTCCACCTCAGGGCCTTTATATATGCTATTCCTCCCACCTAGAAAACTCTGCACATTGCATCCCCATCCCTGCCTGACTCCTCCTTACCCTACAGATTTCAGTTTAAGTGTTACGACCACAGGATTGCCTTTCTGTTCAACTGTCCAGCACTAAATTAAGACTTTCTTTATGACCTCATAGCACCTTATGCTTGCATGTTGTTGCATTCATCATGGTTGTAATTCCATAATTATGTGTGAGATTTTTTGACTCCTGTATGTCCCTTCTCCTATATTAATGCCATGAGGTCAGGGGTTATGCCTATCTTATCCATCGCTATATCCCCAGTAACCTGTATAATGTCTGATAATAGTAGGAACTCAATAAATGATGGACAGATGGATGGATGAACCGATGGCTACTCAGGTGGACCAACAAAGATTTTTAGTAACATTCATGTCAAGTCAGTATTTAGTTAAAGGGTGTAAGGCTTAGCCCCTTAGAGTCAGTTCAAATTCTAAGACTGTGATTTTCTTTTGATGAGAAGAATGAGAAGTGACTGAAATGTTACCATAGCTCATTCACCTGAAGTTCATTACAGAAAATGTAGTTTTTAATTTATTTATATAACCTTAGAAGTTTGCCTCATCAAAGTCACAAATACTTAAGAGACCTAGTCCATGAAAGCAGGTGATATTTAAGTACTACTTATTACTTATTTCTCCTCTAAACCTGTTACCGAATAATTTTTTTTCTTAAACAGTATTTGACTTTTAATTGATTCTTTATGTTTTGGCATCTGGGTAGGGCTTATCTTCAGTTGTCCTTCCAAATAAGATTTTATTAATTGCATTTTAACTCATCTTTTTGTTTCTAACCAAATCTTCAGCCTTTGTTTTCCCCGAACTCTTTATCATGCCTTTGTGTCTGTACTCAGCACTACCACCACTTCTCCTTTGCCCCCATTTAATATTTGGCTTCCACTCAAGTACATTTTATCATTAAGTGACCTTCCATGGCCGAAAAGGGTGCTAATTTTCTAGTCAACACTGCTCTGTTAGTCTTTGGGCTTAGAATAGTATTTAAAGCCCAAAGTCCTGTCTTCCTCATTCACAGGGATGCTTTTTCTTTTTTTCTTAAGTTTTTTTATTTATTTTTTTTTAGTAATCACTGCCCCCAACTTGGGGCTCAAACTCACAACCCTGAGATCAAGAGTGGCACATTCTACCAACTGAACTAGCCAGGCACCGCAAGAAGGATTTTTAAATTATAAATGTACATATGGAAGTGTGCATAAATACATGCCCATATATTTTGATATGTAATTTAAAGAACAATTAAAGGTAGATCCCTTCATAAACACCAGCCAGGCCAAGAAATAGAACATTGCCAGCACCCCAGAAACCCTTCTTACATTATGTCTATTTTGAATTTTATGGTGATTATTTTCTAGTTTTTTTTTCCCATAGGTAACTCACTTTCTTCTGCACCCCTAACAATATAATTTGGTTTTGCCTGGTTTTGAACTTTTTAAAAATAGAAACATCCTGTATGTATTTGTTTGTGACCTATTTGTTTTGCTCCGAGATACTTTCCTCAGTCATCTTTTCTTACTTTCCTTCTATTTATAACTCATTCATCCTCTCAGAATCTCTCTTGGCCAGTCAGAGGGTAGTTCCAATCTCTATCTGACTTTTGTATTTTAAAAAGTAGCTAGATGTAATGAGCACTGGGTGTTATATGCAACTGATGAATCACTAAATTCTGCTGAAACTAATAACACACTATATGTTAACTGACTTGAATTTAAATTAAAAATAAATAAATAAAATAAAAAAGCAGCTAGACCCCTCTCAAACTTCTCCTTTTGACTACAGTAAACCAAGCATGTTTTGAAACTTACTTACAAGCCTTTGGACTAAGGACAAAATGAGACCTGCTTTGTAGTAGGCTGAAGAAGACCTAATGATTTATTTGCTGTTTGGGCTAAGTCCTGTCTATTTAACTGGAGTATATGCCTTTTGAAAATGATGACCGTTTCTAGTATTTCTTTACAAATCTAAAGACTAGCCCGCTGCCCTGTTTACTGTAGGCACTAAATATATGTTCTTTGTTGATATGATAGACTAGAGAAATCATAAGGATATCCGGGTGGCTTTGAAAATGTAATCATTAACTATATAGTATTGCCTGTGTACAAAATGAGTAGTACAGGCCCATATAAACCCATAAGGCACTAAAAAACAGATTAAAGGGGAATTAACTTACACTTTACTGTAAAACCTAGAAAAGCTTGAACCTTTTATCTATAATGGTGACACAGGTAATACCTTAAAAATGAATTTCTCATTGGCCACAGTAATATTTATGTGTAGTTCCTCCCTCACTGTTAAGATTCTTCCTCTTGTTACTCATACCATGATAACCAAGAAGACTATCATCTCTTCCTTGGACAACTGCAATAGCCCCCTAAACCATCTTTGTGCATCCACTGCGGTCTCTCTTCAGTCTGTTGGCTGCACTACAGTGAGCTTGGGGGAAAAAGAAGTAAATCTGATCAAAACCCTTACTTCAGGGATGTACCGTATGGTGACTAACATAATATAATAAAAAAATATTATTATAAAAGCAAACAAACAAACAAAAAACCCTTACTGTATCCAGCCTATAAGGTCTTCCACGATGTGTCCCTTTTTGTACTGAAGCTATATTCCCTCTTATTCTCATTGCCCTAGCTGTAATATAATAGCTTTCCTTAAGTCAAGCAGAGAAAGACAATTATCATATGGTTTCTCTCATCTATGGAACATAAGAACTAGGAAGATCAGTAGGAGAAGAAAGGGATAAAGAAAGGGGGGGTAATCAGAAGGGGGAATGAAACATGAGAGACTATGGACTCTGAGAAACAAACTGAGGGCTTCAGAGGCGAGGGGAGTGGGGGAATGGGATAGGCTGGTGATGGGTAGTAAGGAGGGCACGTATTGCATGGTGCACTGGGTGTTATACGCAACTAATGAATCATCGAACTTTACATCAAAAACCAGGGATGTACTGTATGGTGATTAACATAATATAATAAAAAATACTATTATAAAAAAAAGATTAGAAATATTTTAACTAATTAAAAATAAAATAAAATATACATGTTTTAAAAGAATATATATAATAGCTTTCTTTTGACTATTGTCATGGGATTTTTGCATTAACTGTTGTTTCTGGAATGTTTCCCCTTTTACCTTCACCTTCTTACCTCCTGTTCCTCTTTTAGCTGTCACCTGAAGCCTCATTTCTTCAGGGAAGCCTTGCCTGACCTGCCCATCGCCCGTTTTTGTTTCTCCAAGTAACACATACTCTTCTTTATAGCACCTGTCACAATTGCAATTTTATGTTTGTTGGTTATGATATTTTTGTTACTGTCTGTGCCGATAGACAAGAGATAGGTACTAGACATATTTACTCACAATTCTTAGCCCAATACCTGACACTTTTTGAATACCTAATAAGTATTTGTTGAATGAAGGAGTGAATTATAAAGAACTCAGAGAACTTGGGGTACTGTTAATTAGTACTTTTCATGAATCCTAGTCATGCTAGCAAGGCATTAAGACTAGATTCTAGCAACCAACATTTTTATACCCAAGCACTGTAATTCTGTTAGGCTTTTGTAGTTTACAGCTTTTACACAGAATGATGCCAGGAAATATGTTTAAAGTGAACTATAAGCTGGCTCAGCTCTCATAGAATCAATCAGCTGAGAGTATATTTAGAAAAAACGGAAGCTGTTGATGAAATACCTCTGTGTGTTTAGATTTATATAAGTAATTCAGAAATTAGCAGCATTAACAAATGAGATAGTAAGAAACTCTGTATTAAAGGAAAATAGAAAAGGGCCAACCATGTTCATTTTTGTATTCACTCAAACACAACCAAGAAGTTTCTACATTTCTACTGTTGCCTTGTTAAACTTCGCATATCTTCTATATTCCACCTAAAGCTAATAATTTAGTTCCATTCTTCTGGGTATAATTATTACCTTTTAGTTGAGACTTAATAATAAGGCAAAAAGAAAAGCTTATTTTTAATTTTTATATTTCTCTATAAATTAGCAACAAGTGGACAGTAATCTAAATGTAGCTGGAAATGGTTAAGAAAATATCAGAAACACATAGTACTGTAAATATTTTTTTGAATCAATGATCTAGCTTAGAAGTCACTGAGATCATTAAGACTATTGGAAGTGTTAATTATGAATGTAAGTTTCAAGAATAACACTTGAAACATGTAGAGGTTATAATCATAATATGGTTTGAAGTACTGGAAAGCTGAGACCCCACTGATAGTTTCCTTTCTCTGTATTAAAACGTTAATTTTTTTTAAGTTTCAGTTCTGAATTTTAACCAATATAAAATTGCATTTAAAATTGCATATCTAAACAGACTCTCAAGTTAGAGAATAGGCTGATGGTTACCAGAGGGGAGCGGGGGGAATGGGTGAAACAAGTGACGGGGATTAAGGAGTGCACTTGTGGTAAGCACTGGGTGATGTATGGAGTTGTTGAATCACTAAATTGTACACCTGAAACTAATATTACATTGTATGTTAACTAACTGGAATTTAAATAAAAACTTAAAAAATAAATTTCACATCTAAGAAAAATCAACATGAAAATATTTTTCAAATATTGAGTTTGTGCTCCAGTAGGCAAATATTGAGTACAGGTATACTTGTGAGCAAGTATACTTACCAAGTCCTGAGTAAGATTACTCCGTAAATATAAAGAAATATATACATATATTTATTATATATAATATTTTAAAGATTTGTTTGTTTTTAGACAGCATGCACGGGGGTAGGGGCAGAGAAAGAAGGAGACAGAGAATCTCAAGCTGACTCCCCACTGAGCACAGAGCCAGACACAGGGCTCTGTCTCAAGACTCTGAGATCTTATTCTGAGATCGTGACCTGAGCCGAAATATTCAGACACTGAACAGACTGAACCACCCAAGCGCCCCAGTATTTTTATTATTTTTTTCAAGTCTCTGGTTCCAAATAAGCATTGATTATAAATAACCTTAATAAGCAATTAGACAATACCATCTGATTCCATTTGTATGGGCCTTTTTTTTCTTTTTATAAAGGTGAAGGATTTGTTTTTTAAAAATCCCTTTACAAGTTAAAACTCCTCATTGCATGAGTATTTCCTAAAGCTTGCTAAGGCTGCTGAAGCTGCACAGTACATAGATTCATCCCCAAAATATCTGCTTTTCAGATATAATCACTCTAACCTTTATTATAGTACTGAATTCACATCAACTTGTCTTTGTTGCTGTCATATAAGCAGTCTTAGCATTAAATTTTAAAAGCCAGAAAAATTTGAGAGATTTTTGTATTTAATAAAAGTCCATCTGTACCTTCTAAATGAACAAAATATCTAAAAAATGCCTTTGTAGAGGCCTGCTGATTTGAAAACTCTAGTAGATACCTTATTTTTATAATAGGTAATTTTGCCTTTCTTTAGCACTTGTAAAAAAAATTTTTCTTCAGTAAGTGTTCTTTTGCTCTTTTGTCATTCAGTAAGACTCTGTAGGTTGAATTTTTTATATCAATAAGTTATTGTTCATTTTTTAATTCAAAAAGTTTTTAATTGGAAAAAATAAAATAAAAAATAATTTTTTAATTAGAAATAAATTCATTTTTTATCTGAGAAGTTTCTTTAAGTGTATTTAAGAAAGTGATTATACATTTTTCTCTAAAATTGGTGACCTGATTTTATTGGTAAGTGAATTCCAATCTTTTACCTCAGAACCACTGCTATAGCCTTAGTTCTTTACAATAATAATATCATAAAGTCAAAATAGCTTACTAACATCAGGATTATGGCACTGATGCAGAGCTCTGTTATTAGAAGAAAGCCAAAATTAAAAAATCTTTTAATGACATATATTTTTCCAAAAATTTTTAGAAAATTATCTAGTTTTAAATCTCAAGTAAATTTGGAGGAAGACAATTACTTGAGTTATTTGTTATTTTCATATGTGCTTTCAGTGAATTGTATTTGGGGTATGGAAAAGCTATATAGAGATAATTATGAGACAAGGCAGTCTTTGTAGATGAATACACACACGGATGTGTGTATATATGTAATACATTCTTACTATAAAATATAAGTACCTTTGGAAGTGAAAGTCCCTCTTAAAATTAATCTTACCTTCTGCTGCATTGTTCAGTGCAGTAGCCACTATTTAGATTTAAATTAATTAAAATGTAAACTCCATTTCCTCAGTAACTGTAGCCACATTTCACATGCTATCACATACGCTGTAGATATAAAGCATTTCCATCAAGACAGAAAATTCTGTTGGACAGCACTGCTCCAGGGACTATCACTGATATATATTCTGCTATAAATTCTCTCATATTCTTTCTACCCATGCACTCACATTAGTACTATTTTGCAAAAGTAAGATAATATGCAGCTTGTTTTTGTCATTATATTTTTTATGTCTTTCCATATTACTATATATTCATATATATTACCTCATTCTTTTACTGCTTATTTCATCATATGATTGTACCACATTATCTAACTGGTTCTCCATCGATGGACATCTTACATGGTGAAGCCAGTATGGACGTTTTGGAAATTTGACTTGTTTTTGTTTGATTGTATATATTTTTTTAAACCCTAATCCTTTTTAATATTATGGTCTTTGCATGTATATGAATAGGGATCAAAAGAAGCTGTACTTTACAGTGGGGCGGAAATGTCTATCCGGTCTTTCAGAAGTTGCAGCATCTTTAAACTGTGATAATGAAGTGTGAGAATGTTATTTAAAGTCTCTAGTTGAATATTTAAGTTCAAGTGGCTGAAACATCATTCTATTTTTTTTTTTTTTTTCTGCTGCTATCTCAACACAGGCCACAAATGCTCACACCAATGAGGTGGTGGCAGTTAAGAAAATGTCCTACAGTGGGAAGCAGACACATGAGGTATGTTAAAGACAGTTGTATACCTAAACTGACATAAACCAGTTAGTATGAAATTGATGGCAGAAACAAAGTTCTTTAAACATTTATCATAGGTTTTTTTTATTCCTTTTTGTGGAGTGTATAATAAATATTCTTAATATTCTACTTCAACTAATTTGTGGAATGGAACATAAGTTAGTATAATAGATTTATTATAATATATCCGATAATTGATTTACATTTACATGTACTAAAATTAAAGAAGTAACACAAGTTTAAACAGCTTCATTTCTTAAACTTTCACTTTGTCCATTTAAAATAATGAAAAGAATATCATATATGTATACTTGATAATAAAATACTATTTCCAGCCTAAAATCATACCATTTTCTTTATGACTTCAATAGAAATGGCAAGATATTCTCAAGGAAGTCAAATTTTTACAACAATTAAAGCATCCTAATACCATTGAGTATAAAGGTTGTTACTTGAAAGAGCACACTGCTTGGGTAAGTCAAAGGACCTATATTATCATTTATTTCCAATTAAAATTTTTTTCTATTTTTTTCTGTTATCTCTTTGATCTGTGAAATTATCAGTCCCATTTCTGTCCCATTTGACTTTTGTTATCAGTATTTAACATTTGTTAATACCTCAGAGTGTGCCATATGTTATACATTCTATAAGATTAAATATTATATCTAGCCTATGGGAAATTTTATTCTATAAACAATCAACAAACAGTGAAAAGTTAGTACCATTTTATAATGATTTATTTGCAAAAGTAAAAGGCAGAGCCTTTTATTCTCATCCTAGAATTTTTGTTGTTGTCATTTCTCATCCCCCACTCCAATTCCCCTCAAATTTGGGATTATGCTTGGTATTACCATCATGGTCTAAGTTTTATCAGACAGGGCTTAGCACGTGATTAAAATGAAAACAGTCTTGGGTGCCTGGGTGGCTCAGATGGGTAAGTGTCCAGCTCTTGATTTTGGCTCAGGTTGTGATCTCAGGGTTGTGAGAACAAGCCCTGCATCATACTCTGCGCTGGGTGTGAAGCCTGCTTGGGATTCTCTCTCTACCTCTCCCTCTGCTCCCAACACCCCCTCCAAAAAGTCTTTTGTTCCACTCTTATCTTTTTAGTATAGTTTTACATGATTGTGTTTCTGTTTTTAGGTTCACACCTTAGGTACTGTTTAGTACATGAAAATGCTATACTTTGTACTTTATCAGAACTTACACTCCAATTTATTTATTTTTTTTGAAAGATTTTATTTATTAATTTATTTGACAGAGAGAAAGACAGCCAGCGAGAGAGGGAACACAAGCAGGGGGAGTGGGAGAGGAAGAAGCAGGCTCCCAGTAGAGCAGGGAGCCCGATGCGGCCCTCGATCCCGGGACCCTGGGATCAGGCCCTGAGCTGAAGGCAAATGCTTAACAACTGAGCCAGGCTCCCACTTACACTCCATTTTAAAGTCCAATCTAACTATCATTTATTGAGATTCATTTATTGAGAATTTACCGTGTATAAGTGTTTTCCTATATGTCATCTCCAGTTAGGAAATGGAATTTTTGTTCCCAGATAGACTATCAAACAATATACTTGAACATAAATATTTCTTTTCAAGCAGCTTTTAAGATATCTATAGTCATTACTTCTGTTCTGAGCAGAAGAAATTAATTAGAGGAGTATCTCATTATCTGGAAATCAGTTCTCTGGCAATCTCAGCTATCGTAAAGGAGTCAAGAAAGGGATTTTAAGCATGCAGGATAAATGTTACAAAATCAAGTGCTAAATACCATGCGTTTGGAGTCTTCAGAAAATCCTCTGGGCTCTTATTTAAAGCCTGTTTACTCTTAGATTACATAGAATGCTAACAAGCTTGGTTAATGGGTCTCTGTCCACAACAGATTTGATAGGCTAAATAGAAGGAGCTCATAGGAACTAAACTGCTGGAGGCATACATACAAACAGCCACAAGACTAATTTGACCAGAAGGAAGAAATCAGGGAAGTTAGAAAGCAGACCTATAATTTAGAAGTAGAGGGGCACCTGGGTAGCACAGTCAGCGGAAAATCCGCCTCTTGATGTCGACTCAGGTCATGATCTCAGGGTGGTGAGATTGAGCCCCACATTGGGCTCTGCACTTAGCACAGAGTTGGCTTGAGTTTCTCTCACCCTCTCCCTCTGCCACTCCCCCTCCCCACGCTGGCTCAGTCTCTCTCTGTCTCTCAAATAAATAAATAAATCTTAAAAAAAAAAAAAAAAGGTAGAGCAACTAGAGCTGTTTAATGTGAGGAGCAAACAACCAGCCACAGCTCAGGTGTCCTTGTGCTATGGAATAATAAGGAAACAAATATACATGATAAAAATATACATTAACATAAAAATTTTTTTAAATGCAACCATAACTGTAAACATATTCTCTCCATTCGGTTTTAAATTTCTATGTTCATATTCCATATACTCAGCTAAAGGAAGTTATATGTGCATATTAATTTACTTAGTTGTTTAAGAAACATTTCTATCAAAATGGTTAAAGAAACAGTGTTTGTCAGGGGTGCCTGGGTGGCTCAGTCAGTTGGGCTTCTGCCTTCGGCTCAGGTCATGATCATAGGGTCCTGGGACCAAGCCCTGCATCGGGCTCCCTGATCATCAGGGTGCCTGCTTCTCTCTCTCCTCCCTGTTCTTGCTATTTCTCTCTCTCTCTCTCTCTCTCTCTCTCAAATAAATATATAAAGTCTTTATTAAAAAAAAAAAAGAAAGAAACAGTGTTTGTCATTATACCTCAAAGCAGAAAAAAAAGTAGTGCCCATAAAAGGCTAATGTTCATTATAATATTGATTGAATGCGGAATCTCTCATTACCTCACTGGTGTGAGGTAAAATTATACCTCACACCAGTTAGAATGTCTACTATCAAAAAGACAAGAAAAAACAACTGTTGGTGAGGATGTAGAGAAAAGGGAATCTTGCACATTGTTGGTGGGAATGTAAATTGGTGCAGCTGCTGTGGAAAACAGTATGGAGTTTCCTCAAAAAATCAAGAATAGAAGTACCATATGATCTAGTAGTTCCACTACTTGGTATTTACACAAAGAAAACAAAAAGCGTGTTTGAAAAGATATATGTACCCCTGTGTTTATTGCAGCATATTTACAATAGTCAAGTATGGAAGCATCCTAAGTGATATTGATAGATGAATGGATGAAGATGTGGTGTACGTATACAATGGAATATTCAGCCATAAAAAAGAATGAAATCTTGCCATTTGTGACAATATGGATGGACCTAGAGGGTATTATGCTAAGTGAAATAAATTGGACAGAGAAAGACAAATACCATATGATTTCACTTATATGTGGAATCTAAAAAAACAAACGAACAAGCAAAAAACTGGGAACAGACTCCTGAACACAGAGAACAAACTGTTACTGGCCAGATGGGACAGGGATAGAGGAATGGGTGAAACAGGTAAAGGGGAATAAGAGGTACAAACTTCCAGTTATAAAATAACGAAGATGAAAAGTACAGCATAGGGATATAGTCAGTAATATTGTAATAACTTCATATGGTGACAGGTGGTAACCACACTTAGGGTGGTGAGCATTTCATAATGGATAATTGTTGAGTCACTATGAAGTATACCTGAAGTCAACATAATATTGTACATCAATTACACTTCTATTAATAAGTAAATAAAATTAATGTTTCTGAATCTGTTTATTTTAATGTCAAGCAGAAAACTATAACAAAATTTCAGAACTTTAAACTTCTATGTTTCTTATGTTTTAAATCATTCTGGTATTGGAATAATTTTAACATATATAGTTATTTAATTACATATATAAATATATAACAAATTTTAATAGTTTAGATGTAAATACATAACTCATTATACATAATATATGACATATGGGACACCTGGGTGGCTGAGGTGGTTAAGTGGCTGCCTTCGGCTCAGGTCATGATCCCAGGATCCTGGGATCGAGTCTCTTCTCAGCAGAGGGTCTGCTTCTCCCTCTTCCTCTGCCCTTCCCACCGCTTATGCTCTCTCTCTCTCTTTCAAGTAAATAAATAAAATCTTTAAAAGAAAGAAAAAAGAATACTCACTCTCCTAGCATTCTTAATTCCTTGGTTAGTTGGTTGGTTTTAGCAGTTTCTTATTAACTGTAATTATTCTGGTTATTATTTTAATCTATTACAGTTGGTGATGGAATATTGCTTAGGCTCAGCCTCTGATTTGTTAGAAGGTAAGAATAAAAGCACTATCCCCTCCTATTGTTCTGCCTTGACCAGAATAGTATCTACTCCTATATTAAAGTGCAGTTTGGGCAAAGCAAATGGATGCTGACTCAGACCTAAGGGTTGTGTGGATGAGCTGTGAGAACTTTATCTCTGCAGAGGCTAAAAGTGTCTCGGGAATGATTAGCAGCCCTCCTGCTGTTCAGTGCAATGCCCATCCAGGGCAGGTACTTACTAAAATGTTCAGCTAATGTGATCTAATGTATGTAGCCAAAAACGTCAAATTCATATGTATGCATGAAAGAGAGGTAGATGGTATCAAATTATATTGATATTTAACCCTTTCAAATATCTTGACTGACTCAGTTCTCTTCTGCAAATCCTATTATAATCAGAGACTGGGTTAAAAATTTACATTAAAAAAAACTTTCTTATATCATCCTTGATCTCTGAATAGAAATTACTTATTAGCTGCTTGCACAAATAATGAAAACCTGTAGTTAGAAGACGTAATTATAGATGCTCTGTGGAGAGGAGAATAATACAACCTAAAACATTCTAGGCATTTAAAATGTCAGAAAGGACTGGTAAATTTGGACCTGGCCAATTGGAATCAGTAGTGGCTTTGACTTGCAACTGACAAGTCAATTAACGAGTCATTACAGTGACTATCAGGCTTTGTTTTATTTTGTTTTAAGGAGTCTGTTTGTTTGTTTTTGTACTTGAGTTTCCTGTTATCTGATTATTTATTGCAATTCTGTAGGAAATATGGTGAATGTGTTCCCAAATTGTCATTTGAGAGTATGTAATTCAGTTTGGTATAACTGTATAAGATATTAAGAAGAATGCAACTGAATACTACTTCTGAATTTTTTTTCCTTCCTCAGTTCACAAAAAACCACTTCAAGAAGTGGAAATTGCTGCCATTACTCACGGTGCCTTGCAGGGGCTGGCCTACCTGCATTCTCATGCACTGATTCACAGGTAAGATTGGAGACCAGTTACATGTCAGTTACGGGACTATCCAAGGAATCTTGAAAATTAGTGCATGCCACACTTTTTAGGGTGCCTGTGGATTTATAGGAAGCAAAGACATTGCTGCTGCTGGATGTAAGAAGAAAAGTTGTCAGAATTTAGACAGAATTCTGTCTCTTGGTCTGTCCCAGATGTACACAAACACTTGCATCACCTCTATTCTATAGGTAACTGTTCTCTAGGCAGGATGTTGCAGGAAAATTGAGGAAGGGCCCAGCAGCCTTTTGATACAAGTCCAAGAAGAAAAGAAAATCAGCCTTCCTTGCATATATTTATTTCCTAGCTGAGTTTCTTCTCCTTTTTCCTGTTGCAAATAACAAGTCAATCTTATATAAATATGTGCTATTTCATCACTTTAAAATATTGTGCATTTCTATAGTCCACATAGATATTTAGGAAGATATTATTGTATTTATCTTGGCAGGTGAAGAAACTGGGACTCTGAAAGATTTAAATAATTGCCAATCGTTTCACAGGTTTTACATAGTAAAGATTGAGACTCAGATTTCCTAACTCCTAATCCAAGGCTTTCCTCTACCTTTTATTTTCTCTACCACAACTCCACTGCCCTCCCTCCAATCTACTTCCTATACACTAACTTCTCCTAAATGAAGATGTTGTTCCTGATTCTTCCTTCTGTCAGTAAAGAACTTCTAGTACAGTTACTTTCATGACTGGTGGCAGAAGTAGTGCAATAAGGGGTAGATATAAAGGATCTCAGATGGCTCAAAAACAAAAGAAAAAACTTGTGACATTTACTAGGAAGAAATGAAACTATTACATCATTGGTTCCCCTTTTGCTTCTGTTTTAATCATCCTCGAGTAGCCATTAGCAGTTACTAGTTCGACAAAAGCAGAACTTCCTCGAGATAGGCAGACCAAAATTCCTGCCATGAATTTGACTTATTTATAAAGACAAAGAATGCACCTAACCATATCCAATAAATGTTGATAAAATGGATTTAACCACAATGTCTATGGGTTTGACAAAAAAAATTTTTATAGTACTTTTCTGGATACCAAAATGTCCTTACCGAATGCCAACTTGTTTATATATGATTTTGCTGGTTCCTGTTTGAAGCCATGGTTCATTTTTTTTTGTGCCTTTGTTAACAAAATCTGTGCAGTAATTTAATATTTTATATTCTATATTATACTTTATCTTCTTTAGGATATAAAAGAAGTTGAAAAAACAAAGCTTTTAAAGTGTGCTCCCTATTTAAAAATAAATACCGTGTCTCAGATTTATTATTTTGATTTGACAAGTCAGTGTTCTAATCGAAGGTAATAGAGAGAGATATTTTTCTGTTGTTAGAGAAATAAATGTTTTTTTTAGTTCTCTCTGCTAGTGCCTAATGTCATCTTGAGTAAAGAAGCTGAATTTTCAAGAGTTTTGGAGACATTGTTTTGGAAACATTTGAACCTTCTCATTTTCAACCTAAGTTTTCCTCATTCTCTCTGCTTTGTCTTTCCATGGCCCATCAATTTATAAGTCTTGGTTCCTAGTACTCATTACACCTCATGCTTTTTTTGAAGAGAATCAAGAATACATCCACATCTTTTCATTCTAAATTGTCATCCTCAACAATAAATATTTTTAAATAATACTTTAAAAACTTTCTGCTGCATAAAATATCTAATAGCTTTAGTAGTAACCACTTTCGATTCTTTGTAGTAATACAATAGAAATGCAATTTCCTAATCCCTAATCCTTGTTTGTTTTGATCTTTCAGGGTCTTCTTTTTATTGTACAGTGTTATTTTTAAAATAACACCTTCTATATAACATGTACCCTCAAATGCCTTAGAGTTGCAGTTACAATTAAGGCAGAGAGAAAGGGTCACAGGCAAGAAAGAAAAGGTATGTGTGTAGTTGAGGTTTATTGGTAGGTAGATAATACAGTTATTGAAGGTTTGTTTGGACTCCAAAAATGTTATGTAATTTGGGAAAGAAAAAAAAGGCAGTTACAAATGGCACCAGTTTTCCCAGCATAAGGGATACTTTTAATGACTGGATTTAGCATCTGAGAATATGCTTTTTTAAGTGTAGCAACTGAATAGGTTTCCTTGTTGGTCACGTCTGTCTGCCTTTTTTTTGTTGCATTCCTTCCCTCTAAAGAAAGCTCTACCTTTTAGTAATTACTTTGACCTACCTGTAAGTACACCCAGGAATCTGGGCCCCCTTATAACATGCCGTAATTACTAAATCCCCTTCTGGCTATCTGAGCAAGGGTTTTTTTTAATAAACTTTTTGTCTTATTAATTGCATGCTCTGACCTATTCCATAATCAAAGTTGAAAAGTAATTTTCTAACCCTCTTATTTTTTCCTACAGGGATATTAAAGCAGGAAATATTCTTCTAACAGAGCCAGGTCAGGTGAAACTAGCTGATTTCGGATCTGCCTCAATGGCTTCTCCTGCCAACTCCTTTGTGGGCACACCTTACTGGTATGTAGGATTTAAAAACTAGAATTTTAAAATATGCATACATGAACAAGATGGGCTCAAAGCATTGCTTTTGTTTTGTTTTGTTTTGTTTTGTTTTGTTTTGTTTTGACAGTGTCTCACCATGTGCCTCAAATGAGATTTCATTAAAGGATAGAAAACCCACTGGCAAAAAAAGAAACACTCTGACTTAGTATAAAATTTCCAGTGACTTTAAACTGTTCAAATACGGCTGATGTCACTGTGTGTAAGCTGAGCAGGATTATCAACTCACTGACCAAGCTCAGGTTTTAGATTTCATTTGAAGTTTCTTCTGAAACTTTCTCTTGAGGCAGAATCTCCAGGCAAGGACAAGGTAGTTTCTGTAACCTTCTCTCAGTAGTCAACAAGCATAAATATTATCTTTCAATGAAAGAAATCCAGGTTCTTTTTTCTTTTTTTCTTTTTGAGTTCTCTGAGACTTTTCTTAGTTTTTCACTCTGACTGAAAATTTCACCCCATCTATTCAAGATGCCTTTTCTTCCTTTCATAGATAAATTGGAATTTCATTGTACCTTGGACAACGACTTATATTTCTAGATAATTACTTACCTACTAAAAAAATCAGCTACTATTTGAATTTCCTTTTTGTCGATGATCATCAAATAGCATTTACTAAGCATATTAAAAAACCATATTAAACTGATAAGGCCCCTGCCCTCCTATGGAAATCCATTCTGGACAAACAATATCCATTACCATAGCCTGTTTGTTTATTTTTAAGTTGTAATATCTTTGAAATATCTAATTATATTGCTTTAAATAGTTCCATAAGTATTTTTCATGTTGTCTATTGTTATTTAAGTATTTCATACATATGAATCCTTTACACATCTCTCTGAGGTAGCTACTAGAATTCTCTCCACATTACAGATGGAAAAACTGATATGCAGAGAGGTTAAGTAATTTAGCCACGGTAAAACTGATGGGTAATGGTGGAACCAGGAGTTACTGAAAATAATGTGTTGTTTCATGTAGCTCCTTGAGTATAATGTTTTTATTTTGAACAGTGTTTTTCCAAATGACTTGTGTAAAGAAATAATATCTTTATCAGACAAAATTTCACACTGTACCTAAACAGCTATTTTACCAAATCACTTCATTAGATGAACTTTGTTTTTAATTTGCAACTCGAATGTTGTACATTACGTTTGGCAGGATGGCTCCAGAGGTGATCTTAGCTATGGATGAAGGACAGTATGATGGGAAAGTTGATATTTGGTCACTTGGAATCACGTGTATTGAATTGGGTGAGTGAAAGTGTTGTTTTTATTGTACTTTTGAGAATCACTCCTGACTATGATTGTTAATTCATTCATCCTGCTGTTATTTAATGGGTCACTGCTATATGTGGGCCAGGCAGTGTGAATATATTATATTTTTTTCTATGCTTTTATATAACATCAGAAGATTACTTTCTTTGCTAGGTTTTCAAGTTATTAATTTAAAAGAGTCCGAGCAGATATAGCAAATAACAAATGTGAGAATACACAATAGTAAGTTGAAAAGCATCCATTCTCCATATCATGAATGATAACTTATGTCCTTTATTCCCAGTAGTAATTTAATTTCAATGTGTATAAGGGAAATCTGAAAAGGTAATAGTAGGCTTATCCAAGATCTGACTGTAAAAACTGTATTTGACCCATTCTTGTTAGAAGATGCCCTCTGCTTTAAAGTTGTTCCCCAAACATTGTTGCATTTACATAAAATTATCTAACATACCGCCGATTCTGGATTCTCTGGTTGTGTATTTTGAACTTTAATGTATCCTAAAGTCACCTTTATCCAGGGCTATACTAGCAGATTTAACCAATGATTCTCAGGTGGTGAGGCGGATAGGATTACTGTGGAGTTGGATGCACAGTTGACGTTCCAAAGCCACTGAGAGCCAGCTCCAACACTGCCTTTATCTAGATATTTATTTAAAATTTATATAAATACATTTAGTTTTTTAATCGGTTTTTTAAAATTTCTTCATCTAGTTTTTTGGGTTAATTTCCCCTACTCTGGTATCCAGATTGATCCTGTAAGAATTTCTGAGCTCCAGGTTGATTCTCAGACTATAGTTTTCTTTTTCCTAAAATGTTTGGCTTGTAAAGGCAACTTGGGATACTTTGTGTTGCATTTCCAATTGTTTCACTGACTCCTTCCTTGAACAAAGAAACATATGATAAAAATAGATGACTTGTCGTCATCTTTTTTTTTAACTTTAAGGAGATACTACTTTTTAAAAAACAATTCGGGGAGGAGAGTTAGAATATTTAATATTTAATTTTTAAAAGTAAGTAATATTCATATGGTTTGTAAACCAAAAAATATAAAAAGACATGAAGTGAAAGAACTTCTCAGACCTCTGGCCCTATTTACCCATTTCCTTTCCTACCCCTGCCAGTACATACAGGGCACCACTGTTAATAATTTCTTATATATCCTTCCAGAGCTTCTTTAGACATATACAAACAAATATGAATATACATGTATTACATTTCTTTTCTCACCCAAGTTAACATATACAAGTGGTTCTGTATATTGATTTTTCACTTAACAATATCTTAGAGATCTGTTTTATATTAGTAACTTAGACCTCTTTTTCTTTTTTTTTTTTTTTTTTTACTGGCATCATCTTACTCCTCCAGTATTATAGATATACCATAATTTTTTGACTGGTCCTCTGTTAAAGGATATTGAGGGGGTAGATTTCTTTTCTATATTCTTTTTTTTTTTTTAAGATTTTATTTATTTATTTGAGTGAGAGAGAGAGAGAGCATGAGAAGGGGGAGGGGCAGAGGGAGAAGCAGAGTCCCCGCTGAGCAGGGAGCCTGATGCAGGGCTCTATCCCAGGACCCTGAGATCGTGACCTGAGCTGAAGGCAGACGCTTAGCCAACTGAGCCACCGAGGTGCCCCTCTTTTTTATATTCTAAAATTGTATCATTCTCTCTTTCACTGCAAAGGAAATTAATCTAATTTATTCACACTGGTTATGGGTGGGGGACACTCAGCAGAAATGTTTGCATACTTTAAAAAGGACATATGGTACATTTCAAACAATACTATGTACAACTTTACAAGGTAGTCCTAAAAGTCAGAAGGCCAAAACTACTCCAGACAATTTTCAAAAAGTAGAAGTTGAACAGAAAAATCACTGTACCGGGGCGCCTGGGTGGCACAGCGGTTAAGCGTCTGCCTTCGGCTCAGGGCGTGATCCCGGCGTTATGGGATCGAGTCCCACATCAGGCTCCTCTGCTGTGAGCCTTCTCTCCCACTCCCCCTGCTTGTGTTCCCTCTCTCGCTGGCTGTCTCTATCTCTGTCAAATAAATAAATAAAATCTTAAAAAAAAAGAAAAAAGAAAAATCACTGTACCAAAATCCATACCATCATAATTAAATCAATACAGTATTGATGTAGGGAAGTATCCAATAGAACAGACTATAAAATGGACTCATGTGTAAGTCAGATTTTGGTATAAGACAGGAAAGCATTACAAATCAGTGGGAAAAGGTTGGCCCATTTGATAAATAATATGAGGCAATTTGTTAATTGTATGAGAAAAACTATAACTGGATCCTAGCTTATGCCATATAAAAAAATAAAATTCCAGAATGGTTAAATACCCAAAAGTAAAAAGCAAAACTTTAAAACTTTTAGGAGAAGCCCTCTTATGACTCAGTTTCTGCATCTGCAAAGTAGAGATAACAGTGCTACTAAGTAGGTGCTATTATTATGAAGATTAATGAATAATATATATAAATATTTATCGATGGATACTTGGGCTGGTTCCATATCTTGGCTATTGTAAATAATGCTGCAATAAACATGGGAGTGCATATGTCTTTTTGAATTAGTGTTTTCATTTTCTTTGGGTAAATACCCAGGAGTAAAATTTTTGGATCATATGGTCTTTTCTATTTTTAATTTTTTGAGGAGACTCCATACTGTTTTTCACAGTCGCTGTACCAATTTACATTCCCACCAAAAGTGAATGGATAAAGAAGATGTGGTACACACACACACACACACACACACACACACACAGAAGTATTACTCAGCCATAAAAAAGAATGAAATCTTGCCATTTGTAACAACATGAGTGGACCTAGAGGGTATTATGCTACATGAAATTAGTGAGACAGAAAAAGACAAATACAGTATGATTTCACTTATATGTGGAATCTAAAAAACAAATAAATGAATAAACAAATAGCAGAATCAGACCCATAAATACAATGAACAAACAGATGATTGCCCGGGGGAGGGGGGATGGGCAAAATGGGTGAGGGTGAGTGGGAGATAATAGGCTTTCAGTTATGGAATGACTAAGTCACAGGAATAAAAGTCACAGGCATGGGGAATATAGTCAATGGTATTACAGTAGCATTGCATGGTGACAGATAGTAGCTACACTTGCAGTGAGCATAGCAGAATGTATAGAGTTGTTGAATCACTGTGTTGTACTCCTGAAACTAGTGTAACATCCTATGTCAACTGTACTCAAAAAAAATATATATATATGAAATACTTAAAATATGGCATGCCATATAATAAGCACTATATAAATGTAATTATTGTTACTATTATTATTATAGGAGTATATACCTTTATGGGTGTGGGAAGAACTTTTCTAAAAATATTTTGGAAGCATTGACAAATATGATAACTTTTAGTACTTTAAAATATAAAGCTATGTAAAATACAAAAATTAAAAGACAAGCCAGAGGCTAATAGAAAGTAGTTCCAACATATCTAACCAACAGAGTATTGGCCCAGAATTTTTAAAGACCTCTTATAATTTACCACGTTTCTTATCAAAAATAAAAAGACAAACATCCAATAGAAGCATGGGCAAAGAATATAATCAACAAGTTCATTGAAAAAGAAACCTAAATGGACATCAAACATTCAAAGATACTCAGGCTCATTAGTAATAAGGGAAATGCAAATTAAGACCTTTTCACATTGGGGCACCTGGGTGGCTCAGTCAGTTAAGCAACTCTTGATCTCAGCTCAGATCTTGATCTCAGGGTCAGGAGCTCAAACCCTGTGTCGGGTTCCATGCTGGGCATGGAGCCTACTTTAAAAAACAAAACAAACAAAAACCTTTTCACATTTATCAGACTGGCAAAAGTTCGTAAGTCTGAGGATAATAAATAAATTTTGGGAAACTACTAAGGAAACAGGAACTCATTCACTATTGGCAGAAATATAAACTAGTATAACAACTTTGGAGTGTAAATTGGCAACATCTAGTAAAGTTGATGAGTAGTCTCAGTGACCCGAAATTTCACTTCTAAGTATATTCCTTAAATAAATATTTATGCATATACACTGAAAATGTGTAGAAACTAGAAAAGGTTGAAACAACCTAAATTCTTATCCAAGGAGGAATGGATAAATTAATTACAGAATACTGTAACACAGTGAAGGATGAACTGGATCTACATGTATCATCATGGACAAATCTCAAAAATCATAACATTGATGCAGAAAAAGCATTTGACAAAATATGGCATCCTTTCTTACTAAAAACCCTCAACAAAGTAAGGATAGATGGAACATACCCCAACATCATAAAGGCCAGGTGCTGAAGACCCACAGTTAATATCATCCTCAATGGGGAAGAACTGAGAGCCTTTCTCATATAGTCAGGAACAAGACAGGGATGTCCACTCTCACCACTACTATTTAACATAGTACTGGAAGTCTTAGCCTCAGCAGTCAGACAACAAAAAGAAATAAAAGGCATCCAAATCAGCAAGGAAGAAGTCAAACCTCCACTATTTGCAGGTGACATGATACTCTGTGTAGAAAACCTGAAAGACTCCACCAAAAAATTGCTAAAACTAATTCATGAATTCAGCAAAGTTGCAGGATATGAAATCAATGTGCAAAAATCTGTTGCATTTCTATATACCAATAATGAAGCACGGGAAAAAGAAATCAAGGCATTGATCCCATTTGCAATTGCACCAAAAACAATAAGATACCTAGAAATAAACCTAACTAAAGAGATAAAGGATCTGTACTCTGAAAACTATAGAACACTTATGAAAGAAATTGAAGAGGATACAAAGAAATGTGAAAGCTTTCCACGCTCAGGATTGGAAGAACAAACGTTGTTAAAATGTCTATACTACCCAAAGCTATCTACACATTTAATGCAATCCCTATCAAAATAGCACCAGCATTCGTCACAGAGCTAGAACAAACAATCCTAAAATTTGCATGGAACCACAAAAGACCCCGAATAGCCAAATCAATCCTGAAAAAGAAAAAACTGGAGGCATTGCAATTCCAGATTTCAAGCTATATTACAAAGCTGTAGTCATCAAGACAGTATGGTACTGGCACAAAAATAGACACACATCAGTGGAACAGAATAGAGAATCCAGAATTGGACCCACAACTATATGGTCAACTAATCTTCAAGAAAGCAGGAAAGACTATTCAGTGGAAAAAAAGACGGTCTCTTCAACAAGTGGTGTTGGGAAAATTGGACAACATGCAAAAGAAAGAAACTGGACCACTTTCTTACACCATACACAAAAATAAGTTCAAAATGGATGAAAGATCTAACTGTGAGACAGGAAACCATCAAAATCCTAGAAGAGAACACAAGCAGAAACCTCTATGACCTCCGCTGTAGCAACTTCTTACTAGACACGTTGCTGGAGGCAAGGGAAACAAAAACAAAAATGAACTCTGGGGCTTCATCAAAATAAAAAGCTTCTGCACTGTGAAGGAAACAATCAACAAAACTAAAAGGCAGCTACAGAAAGGGGGAAGATATTTGCAAATGACATCAGATAAAGTGTTAGTATCCAAAATCTATAAAGAGCTTATCAAACTCAACACCCAAAGAACGAACAATCCAATCAAGAAATGGGCAGAAGACATGAACAGGCATTTTTCCAAAGAAGACATCCAGATGAATAACAGACACATGAGAAGATGTTCAACATCACTCATCATCAGGGAAGTACAGATCAAAACCACCATGAGATACCACCTCAGACCTATCAGAATGGCTAAAATTAACACAAGAAACAATAGGTGTTGGTGAGGCTGTGGAAAAAGGAGAACCCTCTTGCACTGTTGGTGGGAATGCAAACTTCCACCAATAGTACAGCCACTCTGGAAAATAGTGTGGAGGTTCCTCCAAAAGTTAAAAATAGAACTGCCCTATGACCCAGCAATTGCAGTACTAGGTATTTACCCAAAGGATATGAAAATACAGATTCAAAGGGGTACGTGCACCCCAATGTTTATAGCAGCATTATCAACAATAACCAAACTATGGAGAGAGCCCAAACGTCCATTGACTAATGTGGTATATATACAATGGAATGTTACTCAGCCATCAAAAAGAATGAAATCTTGCCATTTGCAATAATGTGGATGGAGCTAGAGAGTATTATGCTAAGTGAAATAAGTCAGAGAAAGACAAATACCGTATGATCTCAATCATGCAGAATTTAAGAAAACAGATGAACATATGGGAAGGGGGGCAGAAAAAAGGGAGAAAGGGATATAAATCATAAGAGACTCTTAATGATAGAAAACAAACTGATTGCTGATGGAGGAAGGAGGGTAGATGGAATAGATGGATGAAGAAGTTTAAGGAGGGTACTTTTTGTGATGAGTACTGGGTGTTACATGTAAGTGATGAATCACTGAATTCTACTCCAGAAACCCATATTGTACTGTAGGTTAACTAATTTAACATTAAATTTAAATTTAAAAAAATCATAACATTGAAAATTTAATGAACAAAGAAAGTTATAAAAGTAAAGGTACAGTATGATGCCAATTATGAAAGTTTTATAAACACTTCTTCATATTGTTAATGAGTCTGTGTATGTTAGTATATATATGAGTATATACGCATATGTATTTTTTAAAGCATAAGAACATAGATGTAAAAGATGTAATTTCAACATAGAACATTCTCTGGAGAGAGGAAGAAGAATAAAGTTATGTCTATTATGTTTTTTAGAAGAAAAAAGTTCTGAAACAAATATGGCAAAATACTGATTAAATGGTAGGTATCATAATCTGTAAATTTTTACATATGAAATATTTAAGAATTTAATTTTCTAAAAAGATTTTATTTACTTGAGGGGGGGAAAGGGCAAAGGGAGAGGGAGAGGCAGAGGATTTCAAGCAGAAACCGCGCCCAGCACGGAACCTGTCGTGGGGCTTGATCCCATGACCCTGAGATCATATCCCCATCTGAAACCAAGAGTCAGATGCTTAACCAACTGAGCCACCCAGGCACCCCAAAGAATTTGACTTTTAAAAATGAGAAATAAATGTACATACCTATGGTTTAAAAAAAAAAAAAAACCCGCCCTCTGCCTAGCATAGAGTTAGCAACTTGGAATACATTTTAAAATTAGACACCCTGGATTTGAATTTTGGCTTTACCAACACTTAGCTAGCAGTACCACCCCAAATGGCTGCACTAACACCAGCAGGCATCCACATAGTCTAGCATGTGAATGACACCTTTCAGAGTTGTGTAACATGTTCATCCTGACTCTGAGAGTTTGGACAACTTTCTCAGCTTGCTTGATCCTCAGTTTTCTCACTTAAGTAAAATAACAATACGTATACCCTAGATATTGTCAGACTTCAATAAGATAACATATGTAAAGTGTTTAACATAATGCCTGGCACAGAACAAAGGCTCAATAACAGTTAATTGCATTTGTATGTAGGATTATTCCAATTTTTGTCATTTATATTCTTTTTTTTTAAGATTTTATTTATTTATTTGACAGAGAGAGAGACACAGTGAGAGAGGGAACACAAGCAGGGGAGTGGGAGAGGAAGAAGCAGGTTCCCAGTGGAGCAGGGAACCCAATGCAGGGCTCGATCCCAGGACCCTGGGATCACGCCCTGAGAGATGCTTAACAACTGAGCCACCCAGGTGCCCCCTGTCATTTATATTCTAAAATGAACCAAAATTATAACACTGATACCATAGCAGCAGCTCATCTGTTAAGAAAATTTAAAAGGACGTACTACCCAAGTTGAACTTTATGGCTTATTAGTATCCACCCATTGTTTTAACAAGTTTTTTTCTTACCATAATCTTTCTAAATGTAACGTGGATTCTACCCTTTCCAATGTTCTTAAATAGAGCAAACAACATGTACCTTTTTATGATGATTCAAGATCACCATCACATCACTTGTACTGTGTAGATACAGTAATGACTGAAGTTTCAAATAACGATTCACACTGGGTGAAATAGGTACTTATCCCAAGAGATACTTTTAGAACTTCCTCTATTGAGAGAGGCCCTGGTATATGCTTAATTTTTTGTTTTATTTTTCATAAAAATGAATTAAAGTATGTATGAAAACATGGTCTCTGTATCAGCCTAGCTTAGATTGTCTTTTATATAATGATTTACTGAATTAAAGAACAAAATAGCCATCTCCTGAATTGTCTTATCCTCCACAATGGCTATTCCTGCAAATTGACAGATGATACTATTGAATTATACTTACAAACATAGACTCTATGGTCAAACTTGAATTCTAATTACAGCTCTGCCATTTCTTGGTTGTGTGACTTTCGTCAAATTATTTGAACTCTCCATGAAATTTGCATAGTAAGAATCCCTACCTTACCAGGATTGGATTGTCTGGATTAAATGAAAATATGGATTTAAAGTGGTTATTATTATAATCCCTACATAGTAAATGTTAGCCATTAACAACACAATCCTGATACATATCATATTTCATCTAAAATGTTAATTTACATTTTAACATCTCTTTCAAACTGGGGGGTATTTTACAGGCAACAGCATTTTATAATTATAATTGACAGCATTTTTCTCCAATTATACATAAAATAGTGGTGCATCTTAGTAGTGGTACGTTTTAAAGTCACTGGCATCTTAGGTTCAGAGAAAGATGTAGTATATGCTCAGTTAATATTCATTAAGTAAAATTGTTACCAAGGACATTTCACTTATCAAGAATTATTCAGAATGTATTATATTGCTAATGCAATAGACCATACAACTTTTTGACAGCTTTTCTTTTTTTTTTTTTTTAAAGATTTTATTTATTTATGTGACAGAGAGACAGCCAGCGAGAGAGGGAACACAGCAGGGGGAGTGGGAGAGGAAGAAGCAGGCTCATAGCAGAGGAGCCCGATGTGGGACTCGATCCCGGCACACCGGGATCACTCCCTGAGCCGAAGGCAGATGCTTTAACAACTGTGCTACCCAGGCGTCCCTGACAGCTTTTCTTTATATCTCTATCTCCCTAGCATTAATCTTGTAAATGGACATATAAAAGAAGGGTATTTTTTTACATGAAAAACGAATAACCTACTGCATATAAAGCCCTAAACAATGATTTTTCTAAGTTTTCTATATGTTTGATATACTTTAAATTGTACTTTTAATGTCAAAATTACCTTGAAAGTTGTGGATAGTGTTATCCCCTTTCCTTATGACATTTCTTCCATAATACTGTATATTTTTTTAAAAGCTCCCTAATCTGTAATTTAAATTGCTAAGGTAACATCACAAAGGAGGAAGATGATAATGTTACTGGCACTGTCATTCTTTCCTGGATCAAGCTCTATAGTTCCTGAGTGGTGAAGCCTGTTCCACAAATTATCTTTTGCTAAATTAATTTTCCACTGAAAGAACTAATTAAATGCATGAATCCTCTGAAATCTTTGGACACTGAAATTGTCCAGTCAGCAAATATTTTATTTTCCAAGATTATTTCAAGAGAAGTTAATATGATGTTCATTTGTTTAATCTACAACACTTAGTTCACCTGCAAAGGTCATGATAGAAGCTGGCAAATGGTCCATTAGCATTGTCAGGGAATTTATTGTGCTCAGAAATAAACTCTCCAGGAAAAAAAAAAAATCACAAACACACAAAAACATAAAAGTCGCCGTCGTGTAGGTTTTTTGCCTGGAATTTTCATCTCCCACATTACCCACTCATTGTTGATAACAAATGAATGTTGTGATGTTGTGATGGCTGTTAGGAAGAGGCTAGGTATATTTACTCTTCTTAAAACTCCTAATGATTTTTCTTTTTTCTTTTTTTTTTTAAGTTTATTTATTTATTTAAGTTTATTGTTTTAGTAATCTCCACACCCAATGTGGGGCTCAAACTCACCACCCTGAAATCAAAAGTCACACATTCTACTGACCAAGCCTGCCAGGTGCCCCCCTTTTTAAAAAAAATAACAGTACAAGCTATCAAAGATGCACAGGGTTGTTGAGACCTAGTGAAAAGAACACATTTTTTGGATTCTTACAAGATGGGTTGAAATCCCAATTTAGCCACTTATCATGTACCTTAGTTTCATTATTTAGGCCAGCTGCACCTCAGTTTCTTTAGTTCGGAAATAATGCTTGGAATAATAACGCTCTTCTTGCCGAACTAGTCTCAGAATCCTGCGTGGTGAGTGCCTGACCTGTAGTACGAATTCAGTACATGGTACTAATTATTGTTATCGCTAATTATTATGGTTTTAAGCCACATTTGTTCATAAGAAATCTGTTGCCACAAACACTTGGTCATTGTCTTTAACTAGAAATTCCTTTATTCCTTTTAATTTGAATTCGGCTTTTTAATGCTCCCACCTTTTTCCTTTCTTTTGAGAAAATCTGAATTACATATCTCAAGGTGGCTTCAAATCACTCTTAGTTCCTATTTTGCTGCTTCTGTGGAAGATTGTATGCAGACTGTATTCTGCAGGAAGGGTTGACAAACTTTCTGTAAAGCACCACATAATAAGTGTTTTGGGCTTTGCAGGCCATAGATTCTCTCATAACTATTCAGCTCTGCTGTGATAGCATGAAAACAGCCATAGACAATATGTTAATAAATAAACGTGGCTGTAATTCAATAAAACTTGATAAAAACAGACTTCTAGGTGAATTTGGCCCACAGGCCATAGTTTCCCAACCCTTGCTCTATGGTATGCTGGCTTAGCAATGAGTGCTGTCACCATGGCTCAGAGGATTTATGTAGCTGAGGCCGTCTGAAATTAATAGTTAGCAAATGCTTCTCAGACCATAGAGCCATGTGCTGTTCAGAACACCTTCAGTCACGTGCTTCTCTACTACAGCTATTCTACCATCGTGTGGCTGCTTGTCGTCTTGTTCACAGCAGAGTGTTGGCTACTTACAGCCTCACCATTCCTGCTTCAGATCCGAGCTACCGCCCTTCTTGTCACTACTGAATCGGGTTTTGCTGTTGCTTTTTGTTCCTTCATCCTTTTTCCAAATTCCCGTTCTCTTCTTTCTTTAGTCCCCCTTCCTGGTTGTTTCTCCTTTGCAATTCAGTGTTCTTCTGAGCAGCTTGAATTTTATACCTTTTGCCAATAAGTGAGAGGGTTCCTATCCTTCTGGCAGGGAATGAAGCCATCACATAGAATCTGATGTAAGCCCCAAGACTTAGTCACTTCTCAGTCATTTTTGTGATTTCTTGCTACGCTAGATTGTTTGTTGACAGAGTTTCCTCTTTGCCTTAATTTGCCTTACCTTCATTTATTTTACAGTTATTGGACCACCAAAAATACATACCAGGTGCTATGCTCAGCAGTGGGAATGCAAAGATGAACATAATAGGCATTGTCCTTGCCCTCATGAGGTTTAGCAAAGAGGACACACACTATGTAAAGAATTACACAAATAATTATGTTGCGGTAGGTAGTAGAAAGGAAAAACATAATTTGCAGTGACAAAATCTAATAGGACCTAGTCTGAGAAGTCAGAGAAGGCTTCCCTAAGGAAGTGTTTAATAAGCATATAATAAGCCTTAAATAAATATTTATGAAATGAATGCAAAAATGCAATTATATTTCAGGTGAAACCTGAAAGGTTGGCAAGAATTAACCAGATAAAGTTTAGGGAATGAAAGTGAGAGGGGAGTCCAGACAGAGGAAGCAGTATGTGTGAAAGGCTCTGAAGTTGGTTCTCTCAGTGAAGCAAAAGATGACTTGAGAAGGGGGGGAGGATGCGTTGCTTCTCAGAACAAAATGCTAGAGGTCGCCAGGGTCATGTTAATAAAAACAAATAGGCTATGTTTAATATCTGGACTTTGTTCTAAGAATAATGGGAAACCATTGATGGTGACATGATGAGTTCCTAGTTCCGCATGGGCTTCAAATACTTGAAGTTGTCAGAAGGCCAACCTCTAGAAACTCTCCAGAGTGTACCTCCTGCAAAATAATAAATAAATAAATAAACAAACAAACAAACAAACCTACCTGACCCTAATCTGGAACTCTTCTGCATTTGAAACAGATATAAATCCATTTTTCCACACTACAACTTTCAAATTTCCACTTGTGAACAGTCCATGCCCCTATAATACTGGTAGATATTTCATGAGTATATAGCATTCTGTTGAGAGGCTAATAAAAACTATTTATAGAATGGTAGACTGTACATTTTAAAAGTATCAGAGAATGTTTAGTCGAGACTAAGAGGCCCTTCCAAAGCATCATGGATGAAGAACCATAGTTATCTTCTGCTGGGATACTGGCAGTGACTTAAAGTTCACTACTCTTAAAATGGTTCGTTCCAAGTTTTGGGGGGTTTTTGTTTTCTTTTGTTTTCTCACCCTGGCTTTTCACAAGTTCATCCTTCTGAGAGTGAAAATGTCTTTTGTATTACTTCATAGAATAAGCCAAATTCACCATTTTAAAAGTGCTTGAAAACCAAGATGTTTGATAAAACCTGAGAATTAGATTATGAATTACAAGGTGGGACTGTGTAAAGAATCCATTAGGATAAGTGTGGTAGTGGTAGAATGAGATAGTGATTTATCTTCTAGGGCATTAATAACTAGTAAATAATATAAAATTAACTGTACTCAGAACTAGAACCTTGTTTCTTTCCTTTGGTCAACAAATCATGCACTTAACATGTGAATAACATCTTATATATTTCCTGAGGAATAAAAGCATAAGAGTATTAGAATTGTAAGATCTTACTCACAGAGCTAATGATTTCTTTTGAGAGAAAAGAGTGTATATTTATGTAAGTGGAATAGAAGAGCACATGCCAAATAAGCAGTATACTAAAATAGAGCTATAGAAATTCCAAAAAAGAGACCATGATTGGCTGGAATGGAATAAATCTATTAAGAAATACCTAATTTCACTGAGTTTCTCTTTAAAAGGGGCTGTACCAAGCCTTGATTGTGATTTATCCTCCCCCCCACTCCTTTCCCCTCCACTACCACCTGTACCATTCATTTGGCCTGGAGGAGCCTTCAGACAGTGTTTATTGAATTGAATTACTCTATCTCCCTTTCTATGTTAGTCATGTTGAAGACGTTCCATTCTATAATAATTTTTCTCATTCTATTTTTCTGTGCCTTATGGATTTTTTTCAATGAATACATATGTTTACATTAAAACACATACACACAAAGATGTTCATACCTATTGTGGGAACACAAGCAAAGACCAGCATTTGAAGATAGGTGAAAAAAAAAAATTTTTTTTTTCTTTGAGTCTTTTGAAATGGATCTGTTAGGAGCTTTGCCAATGTACGTTAAGATGACCAGCAGCTTCTTCTGAATGGCTATACTGGGCTGACCTTAGAGATTAAAATAAGTAGATTATGTGGCATGATGACAGTAACGAGCCATTGATTTAGCGGCAAAGCTTTGCTCACAGATCCTTATTTCTCTGCCTGATTTCTTTCAAGAACTGCTTTATCGTGTTTCTTTTCCTTCAGCGGAACGGAAGCCCCCCCTTTTCAACATGAACGCAATGAGTGCCTTATACCACATTGCCCAGAATGACTCCCCAACGCTGCAGTCTAATGAATGGTAAGACTCCACTCTCATTTTAAATCTCTAAGGGAATCACCGTATGTATTTGGCCCTTTCATTGAATCACATTTTAAATATCTAACCTAGAAACCATACATTCCTTCATTGTATGTTATAGTAAGTGACAGTGGTGCTTTATAGGCGTGAACTGGCTATGCACACACACACATTTTTATTTATTTCTGCCCTCACTGTCACTTGTACTGTGTTCTTAATGTGTGTGTAGGAACTGAAATTCTACAGGGAACATGCCCTGCTATCTTCCTAATAAGTCTCGTCTCTTAAATCCTGACAGTCTTGTATTGATCATCTCAGCTCTTATCACTTCTTGGCAGAGATAAAGTACCTTCCCTGATGTCATTGTTTTTCCAGTTGTCATTTCTTTTATTGTATGTATATTTAAGAATGTTGACAGAGAACAGGCACTATCTATTCAGAAGACCTATCGTTCCTTACAGAAAATTATAACATTTTGATAACTATTTGGGCCACAAAAGTTACAGAAGAAGGGCAATTTTAAACAAGAGTGGACAGCACAGAATTCTCAAAAGAAGGAAGTTTTTTTTCATCCAGAAACCATGTTTCTATGTTCTCTTCCCTTACGCTTCAAATTTTACTACCTGCTTATACGTGGTGGGTGATGGAGAAGTTACCAACTGGCCGTGAAGAATATAGGCTTGAGACGTAGGAGGGTTGTTCTCTTTGGAAAGAAAAATGTGTATAAAACTATTATATATAAAAATAATAATGCTTTTCATTTTCTGACATAAATTATGATTTGACCTTGCTTATATGTTAAGATATGCTTATGTGTTGACTAACTTGAAACTCTCCACTTCGTTATCCAAATATTAATTTCTAGATACCATAAACTTGAGAATGATTCACTTCTCCTAATATTCCATATATTTTATTAAAAATATCTTAAAATGTAAAACTTTCCCTTGAATGAGAATTATTTTAAGTACTTAATGTATTCCACAGACACTGATTTTATTTTCTTTCTGTGTATTTGCACGTATAGGACAGACTCCTTTCGGAGATTTGTTGATTACTGCTTGCAGAAAATACCTCAGGAAAGGCCAACGTCAGCGGAGCTATTACGGGTGATTTTTCAAATTTATATTTGAGGAGGGGGATTTAAAGTCATGTTGTAGTAGAGTATAGTAAATCATTTCTGTGGCAGCTCATCGCAACAAACTGGATTAGAACGTGCTGCCTTGTCATTTATCCAGAGATAATAGCTAGGCATAGAAATAGAAAGATTACCACAATGGATGGTGCTATATATTCCATGTGGACAGTTTTTTCGCCATCTTTTCCATCTTCTCTTTTTCCCCTCCCTCTTTCTGCCTATGACAACAAGTATTTCTCTTTGCTGTGGTCATCATTGTGATGTTCCTATGACTAATATCTGCATGAACTTCAATACAGTGCTTTCAGGACAGTCGGCCAGTGGCTCACATGCCAACTCGGGGATTTTCAGTTAGGTTGTTGCCAAATCATCAGGCAGTGAAGAGGTACAATAAGTATATAAAGCATACATTTACATCGCATTACATCAGAAATGTTGGTGACGAGAGTATCACATTAATAACTCCATTCATTTGATTTAAACATTGTGTTTTTGGGCATCTCTTCATGTAACATTTTATTATAAACTTTATATGTACGTTCCATCAGTATCAGTGAAGTATGTGGAGACTTTTACAATATAAATGTGTTTTATTTGGCACAAACTAGTCCAGATTTACTTAACCTCTTTCTGTATGTATATTTTTAACTCTTTTTTTTTGTTGATTGGTTGATTTTAAGAAAAACTCAGAAAGATTTTATTGCCTAAATTTGAAAGTTCAAGACCTCCAACTGCCTTTATAATTGAAGAGCACCTTGTCTAGGCCACAACTTCTTGGTTTACATTTTCTTTTTCTGAGAATTCTGTAAACATTATTCTATTTTCTGGCTTTAAGTGTTCCTAAAGAGGTAGGTGTGAATCTAGCAAGTTTTTCCATGGAAAATTAAGTTTTTTCTTCTTGTAAATAGCAGCCCACAGGAATATGGTGGCCGAAGCAACAAGGCAAAGGACTCTGTCTAATTCCCCTTGACATAAGGCCATTGCATGTTCTAGACATGAACTCTACTCCGTATGCCTCAGTGACAGCACCACATTT
>NW_024425897.1:16044299-16080327 GCF_017311325.1 Ursus maritimus
AAAATGACAACCAGAACAAAGCACCAGATAACCCAAGATAAAGTAATAGCTTTATTACTTTGAAGTAGGTGAAAAATTTTTTAAATGTTGGGGGGAGGTAGAAAGCACTACCATAAAGGGAAAGAAATAATTTGGGGCTATATTAAAATTAAGGGGGAAAGGCACCTCAAAGAAGAAGATAAGACAAGGATTCAAAGATGAATTTTAGGGCACCAAAGGAATAGAAAAAGCAAGCAGGCAGAGGTAAGAAAAGAAATGGAAGCGAAAAATTAAAACACAAAATCATAAGCAACAAACTAGTGTAACAAACCAATCCATGTAGGGTATTTCCAGTGACAGAAAGTTGTAAGGAAATAAAGCAAAGTTGAATGCAAGAGGAAAAATTGTAAAGGTGATCATAATGAAGATGACACATCTATACACCGACCTGTTATTCCTGAAGAAGAAAGCAAAACACATCTAGCAGAAGATGTCTAACGATGTACCTGAAGAAAACTTTATTGGAAATGAACGTTTGGATCTTTGTTTGACTTGATTTAGTCTTAATCTGATTTGGTGGGCCAAATGACATGAGCCCACCATTTATTCAGCAAATATTTACTGATTGTCTACTATGTGACAAGCACATTCCAAGCACTAAACACACAAGTAAATATATGCTATCAGTTCGTAGTAAATTCTTTTTTTTTTTTAAAGATTTTATTTATTTATTTATTTGACAGAAAGAGAGAGAGAGCACAAACAGGGGAAGTGGCAGAGGGGGAGGGTGAAGCAGGCTCCCCGCTGAGCAGAGTCTGATGTGGGGCTTGATCCTAGGACCCTGGGATCATGACCTGAGCCAAAGGCAGATGCTTCACCGAGCCACAGGCACCTCCGTAGTAAGTTCTTCACAGAAAAATAAAGCAGGGACAGGGATGAAGAGTGACAGGAGCTGAGATTCAGGGTTTTTTTGTTTGTTTGTTTGTTTGTTTTTTTAAGTAAACTCTACCCCCAGCGTGGGGTTCAAACTCATAATCCCGAGATCGAGAGTTGCACATCCTCCCAACAAAGCCAGCCGGGTGCCCCAGGAGCTGATGTGTTAGATGAGTTAGGGAAGGCTTTCTAGGAAGATGACTTTTAAGCAGAGCCCTGAAGACAGACACCAGGGAACTGATCTTCAGTAACCTGACGAAGTTCCTGAACTCCGAGGATAAAGAAAGATTCATACAAGTAGACTGGAGAAAAAAGTATTTTCGGGTGGATCTTTGACCTAGCTAAGGTGCTCTTTAGTTATAAAGGCAGCTGACATTTTCAAACCTCACAAATTTAGTCGATTTTTATTTCCTAATAGCTTCTTAAAAAATTGCTCAGTAGCAAAATCCAGTCAATCTAGTGATAAAACAAGAAAGAAAAAGAGATGGAGGGAAGGAAGAAAGAGTGAATTAGGAACTGAAGAAACTGTTAAAAGGACTGGTGGCAAACCAAATTTAAATTGACCCCAAAAATTGTTATATATATATTTTTGCTTGGTTAAAGAGACTACATTCTTCATGTTGAATGGGTAATACAAATTTCAAAAGACAGAGTATTAAAAGTAAATCTCCTTCCTATTCTAGGACCCTCTCTAGAGTTAGCAACCACTGTCACCAATTTTGTGCATGTTTTTCTAGAGAAACTCTATGCATATGAAAGCAAATATTCTGATTTATTTTTGCACCAATGGGAGCGAACTGTAAACACTATTCTGCCTTGATTATTTGTTTGTTTGCTTGTTTTACTTCATAGTACGTTTGCTAATGCTTTGTGTGACTACATGCAGAGCTACCTCATTCTTTTTTTTTTTTTTTAAAGATTTTATTTATTTATTCGACAGAGATAGAGACAGCCAGCGAGAGAGGGAACACAAACAGGGGGAGTGGGAGAGGGAGAAGCAGGCTCATAGCGGAGGAGCCTGATGTGGGGCTCGATCCCATAACGCCAGGATCATGCCCTGAGCCGAAGGCAGACGCTTAACCGCTGTGCCACCCAGGCGCCTCAGAGCTACCTCATTCTTATAAATGAATCTGTAACATTTTCAGGATGACCGTACTTGTTTTAACCAACTTATTTATGGTGTTTGCAGTTTTGGTATACAAACTACTGCAGTGAGTTTCTGTATATGTGTCGTTTTATACCTGTATATGGATGGATATCTAAAGAATAAAATCCTGCAAGGGAAATTGCTAATCACAGGGAATATAGATTTTAAATTTAAATAGATACTGACAAAATCATCCTCCAGAAACGTTGCACCAATTTATAGTCCCACTAACAAGGTATGAGGACCAGCACTTTTTGATCTTGGCTTTCAGGTCAGTGAATCTGTATTTCTTATTATGACCTAAGCTGAGCATCTTTTATAGGTTGAAAAGCCATTGGTTTCCTTTTTTGTAAACTCTTTGTAATCTTTGCCCATTTGTCTGTTTTTTTTTATTATTATTATTATTTTGTAGTAGATCTAGCAAATATTTTTTCCCTATTTCTCTTTCAATGGTCTTTATGCTGGGCTTCTTTTGAGAGGTCATGCAAAAATTTGTTATAAAGAAGTCAACTTGTTTCCTCCCAGTTGGCTATCGTGTTCCCAAATATTTTTAGGTAATTCATCTTTTCTTCACATTTTCTTCCTGACATTTTAAAATGTCACCTTCACATTGAATCCATTTAAATATAGAGTCAAGGTAAAATCATTTATATGGTTAAAGAGCAGAATCTAAGTGCTATAAACATTGACAATGTAAAAATACTAATGTAACTAGAACAACCCAGGGGTAGGAAAGAAAGATAAGTGTACTAATTTTCCTGTTTTTCAGATTAGATGGTCAATAATAAATCTTAAGTTGAAATGCATAGTTTTAAAAAAAAGTAACTCCAATCTTTGTCTTTTTTTTTTTTTGGTTAACGTTAGAGGGTCTTTTAAGAACTGGTAACTCTTGGTGAAGAAATTATAACTAAAGTTAAGCTTTACTTTATTGTCTTCTAATTCTGCTACATTTAAGTATACCTTAATTTAATAGACTTTCTTAGAATTACCATGTATAATTTTTCCATGTAGAACTATTTCTAGATATCCATTATCCTAAGAGAGAATGTCTGAAATGATGTTCTTCAATTTAATAATATTTACTTCTGGATGGTGGAACTTGGAATGATTTACTTTCTTTTATGCATTTTTCTGTATTATTTAAATGTTTCAAGGAAATATACTTTCAAGAACAATAAAACCATTATTTTAAAAGGATTTGGGGACCTTTTAGTTGTAAGGGTTTTGAGAGTAATTGGCTTTGGAGAACAGGGAAGAGATGGGGTTGCAAGCAGAAAGAACATAAGCAAAGGCATGTAGGTGTGTAACACATGGCATGAGTCAAGAACTATGTAGAATGTACTATATGGGTTGGATGGGAAAGACGACTAGGAGTGACTGGATTTAAACCTAGAAATAAAACCATGAACCTGGCTGTAAAAGGCCGGACGTCATCATGGAGGCATGTGTTTAAGATGTTGAGTGAATCAGTTTTAGAAGGCTTAAACAGGTAAGATTTTAATTATCTTGTGCAATAAGAAGTCCAGGGCATTGAGAAAGGAGATGTTATAAAAGTCCAGAACAATAGGCAGCTCAACAATGTCATCATGGATCCAGTCTCCTTCTATCTTCCTACTTTATTATCCTCAGTATGTAGCTTTTATCTTCTTGGTCACAAAATGGCTCCTGCATCTCCAGGACTCAAGTCTTTGACCCAAGAGGGAAAAAGGAGGAAAGGGCAGTGGAAAACACCTTTTCTTCAGGTGTTTTGCATTTTTATTCTAGAAAACAAAACTTTCCTCAGGGACTTCTGCCTCTATAGTATCTCATTCACCAGAGCTCAGTCATACTGTTATCTGTAACTACAAAAAAGGCTGGAGTTCAACTCTTTTTACTTTCGAGAGCTTACATAAATGAAGGCAAGGAAAAGAAGTTGGAATGGGGGATGAATGGGACACCAGTGTCTTTCACAATGAGTGACACAATCAAATCTATGTCTTAGAAAGATAACAGTGGTGGTAGACCACCAGAAAACAAACACCAAATGAGGAAACATGGGTTACAAGCGTAGCTCTTCCAGTATTTAGCTGTGTAAATCACTTAACCTCCTGTGCCTGAATTTCCACACCTTGAAAATAAAAGAATTTCTAAGAGCTATTCCTGCTCTTAAAATTCACTGATCCTAAGTTATGGTTTGAAGTTCACTGAAAAACAGTTGGCTCTTATATAGTCACAAGTACTGGAGAAGCAAAATAATTTACTTTCTTCCTTTCGTGCTCATCTGGAAATATGCAGGCTGCACTCACTTCCGGGAATAGTGTTTCATTTTCAGAAAGGACTCTGCAGAGGAAGAGATATTTTATAAAAGCAGGAGCAAAAGCCACAATTCCCCTGACAGCAAAGTCAGGGTGAAGAACCACAAGACATGTACATGTTTTTCTCACAGTGGCCCTATTCCTCTTTTATAGCTGTTTAACTTACGAAGAAATGAAATCCATTCCATCATCCAAGGCCTACCACATTATATCCCATTTCCCCAATATCTTTAAATTATAATTTCACGTAAGTGAATTTTTCACATAACAAACTTTTCCTTTAAAAAAAAAAAAAACTTCCTCCTCCCACTTTTGATCATTTTCTGTGTAATCTTGTCAAAATACATGATGTACTTCTCTGCCTTCTTAAAGCATAATGAACATAATTTCACTTCCTGATGGCTCAGAAGCAGTAGTGTTTCACCAACTCTTGGAGTATAAAAGGACTGCATGAGGAGCATTTTCCCCTTTGCAAAATAGCCCACAAACCTTTGTTCATTTTTAGGTTGGTTGGTTGGTTGGTTGGTTGGTTGGTAGGTGTGTTAGTCATGGATTTTCTCTCTTTCTCTTGACTCTCATGCTGCCTGAGAACTTTCAAAGGACAGTTCTTTTTACAACAAATAACCCTAATTCTAATAGCTCTCCATCCTTTATTGTCCCACTTTTATTCCCTTTCTAAACTGATATAGGCTAAGAAATCAGGAAACCAGAATATGGGTAAAGATCACTGATAATATTGAAAGTGAGGGCCATTTATACCAGGAAAAGTTTATGGACTTTTTGGGGCAGTTACTTTCACTCTTCAAAGGCCGTTTTCCCTTATTTCTGATTGTACAGCTCTGTAGAGGCAAAATGAAGTTGCCAGAATTATGACCTCTAAACAAATTGAATAGCTGCTGTATTTTCAAGCATGCACTAAATGTGACCACAAGAAAACAAAATATACACAAGTCTGTTTCAACAGGGTATGTAGGGTGTGTAGGAGGATTGAGGCAGATTATAACAATAATATCTATAACTCTGCATTGCTTCTACTTATATATATTCAAATCTTTCAGATTTGAAAGTTACAAGCCTCTAAGCTAGTAGTCATTATTACTTATATGTTAAAGTAAACCTCAGCAATTCTCAAGTAAACTCTAGGACAAAGTCCACAAAATGGGGCTTGAGGAAGAAGAGAAAAGCATAGTTAACTCTTCATAAGAGTTATACAAAATGAGAGGCTATATGAAATGAGTCGTATCTTATTATTTCTGCAAAATCAATAGGCCTATTTTATGTCTATTTACTTTTATAATGTAAATCTTGCCCCCCAAAATCTGTTTTCTCATTTTCAGTTTCTGTTTTTTATCTCCTCCCTCAATCAGCACGATTTTGTTCGACGAGACCGGCCACTACGTGTCCTAATTGACCTCATACAGAGGACGAAAGATGCTGTTCGCGAATTAGATAACCTACAGTACCGAAAAATGAAAAAAATCCTTTTCCAAGAGACAAGAAATGGACCCTTGAATGAGTCACAGGAGGATGAAGAAGTAGGTTCAGTTTATTTGGTAGGCACTGATGGCGTGCCTACCACATGAGAAAGTTCTGGACTGGGCACTATGAAATCCACTTTTGGCAATAAAAATGTAATTGGTGCTTTGGGCCTCAAGAAACTATGCAGAGTTGCAAAAGAGACAATCACAAAATAACTTTTATTTAAGACAAAATATGAAAAATGCTATCGAGGTGTATCACCATGCAGGGGTCCATAGTGGGGAGAAAATAAGCCTGCTGGGGGGCATTAGTGACGTTTGTGTGCGGGACATGATGTGGGTGGTTTCTGAGAGACAGGCATAGGACAATTTAGGCTCAGGAAGTGCTGTGCTTTAGTAAGATTATCCTGGCAACAGAGTGAATTACGACAGACTGGAGTGTGTCACATTCTGTATAATAGTCCATGCAGGAGGTAATAAGGGCAATGTCAATGGGGAAGGGGGGAAAGGAACACTTTTGAGAAACACTGAAGAGGTAGATTTGATAATATAGTGCTTCTCATTGAAAGTGACAGTGACAAGGTGAGGAGGAGTTTAAGGTGACTCTGAGCATTTTAGCCCAGGTGACTAGGGTATGTCAATACTGGGAAAAGAGAAAAAGAACCAAGGAGAAAGAGTAGGTTTACAATGATTTCAGTTTGATGCCTGTTGAGTTTAAGGTCCTGGCATCATATGCTGCCGACATAGTATACAGATGGAGTTTTCAAAGGAGACGTGACTTTCTGTTTTCTCATTCAAATAACTTAAGAAGGATTGGTTGACGCAAGGGTAATGCCATTTGGGACACCTGAATGGTGATGTCTGGCAGTTGGTTGGAAAATTCAAACCCAGAACATAAGAAAGAGGTCTGGGTAAAGGGTAGTTGGCTGGGGGTCAAGAGCATTAAAATGGTAATGAATCAGGAGTTGAATGTAGAAAGGGGAGAGGGCCATGCCATATGAGGACCTAAGAAACAAACATCACAGATGTTCAACAGTCCACAACTTCAAGGACGAAGCAGCCAGTATCACAGATGCCACAGAGAGGTCAAGTTAGACAAGGACAAAAAATAAAAATAAAAAAATAACTGGGTTTTACAAGCAGGGCATTCTTGATGACCTTTGTAAAAGCAGCTTTACAGGAGTAGTTAGGATGAATAATAGATAACTGTGGGTTTGTAGAATAAATGGGAAGTGAGAAAGTAGAGACAGTGAAAGCTGGTTATTTTAAGATTCATTAATTTGGCTAAGAGGGAAAAGGGACAAAGGACAATATGGAGAGAGGTCCATAAGTATGGGGCAGGTCTCTTCATATTTATAGGCAGAATGGAGAAGCCAGGACGGAAGTATTGAAATTAGATGAGACAGATGTCATTAAAGAAGTAGGATCTCAGGAAGTACATGGGATAGGAGTAAGAGTATTAGAGCCTTGAATAACAGAAAGGACTCCTCTTCCTCTAAAACTAGATAAAAAAGAGGAAAGGAATGAACAATGAATTTTACTTTACCTTTTTATATAAAAGAAAAAATTATCAATAATTATAAAAATGAAATTCAGAAAACTGAATTGGACTATAAAATCTCTTGATTGCACATATACAAACAATCCCCTTTAATTGGGAAAATAAATCTGTTAAAAATATAACATATTGTTTACCATTTTAAATTACCCAAATTACCTATGATTCCTTAGAGTGCCATGGCTAAGTAACAATTCATTAAAGTTATATACATACAGTATGGTTCTTTGAAAATAGGATTTTTTTTTGAACTAAGTTGCTTTAATTATATTATTTAATCTTGTATCAAAAGATATCCCACTGTGATGGGTAAATTACATATTCTGATTATTTTACCACTTCTCAAATAGTAGTCTTTGGACTAGCAGTGATGAATACCAGTATTATTTAACAGATATATTTAATAAGATTACAGAGGTAAGCATGATAGAATTGCTTGAGGGAGGCAGAATTTAATTACCTGTCCAGGACAGTAGAATTAATATCCTTGCTTAGACATGAAGTTACTTGATAATGATTTGCAAAGGAACATATTGCTTGTCAAATCTCTGAAAACTCTTTTAACTCTATTTTAGTTTCAAACGACCGCTGCCCTATTTGTAAATATCCCAGAGGTTACCTGTTCAGTTGCCTACAATCTTTCTCTAGCACCTTGATGTTCCTGAAAGTGTCTTACAAACCTGGCCCGATTTCTGCTTACTGAATAACAATACAGTAATATGATAGTTGCATTTGACAGGGGAAAACCCTGGGATAGTAGCATTTGGAGCCTTATGACCCATGTCCAGAATGGCCCCTGAGGAAGGCAGAGAAGTGAATTTGAGATGTCTGAAAATGGTGGGGGAGTAGTAGAGTCACTACATAAAAAGTTTATCTTTGCAGATTTGGCAGAAAAGCAACTTGGCACTGCAGAATTGAGTGTGCTTAATAGCTCAGTCAGTGGATTGGCACTTTATCTCCAGTCATCTTTTTTAACCCCCATGCCCCATTTTTATAGGACAGCGAACATGGAACCAGCCTGATCAGGGAAATGGACAGCCTGGGCAGCAACCATTCCATCCCAAGCATGTCTGTGAGCACAGGCAGCCAGAGCAGCAGTGTGAACAGCATGCAGGAGGTCATGGATGAGAACAGCTCTGAACCTATCATGATGCACGATGACGAAAGCACTGTAAATTCCAGTTCCTCTATTGTGCCCAAGAAGGTAGGTTACGTGGTACCCTTCGCAGCTCTAGGCTTTGTCAATGTAGTGAAGCCAGCTCAGGCCACTTGGCATCCAGACGTTTCAGTGGTACCTTTCTACAACTGCAATATGGGACTAAACCTAGCACTTGATAGTTCTCTTACAGTAAAAAGATAACAAAAGACTATGCAAAGCTATAGCTGGGCTGATTTCTTCATCTTCCTCTCCTGATGTTCTGATGTCTACCAACGTCAGTAAATAAAAATAAATAAATCTGTAAATCTCCAAGTCAAAGAAATTGATAAAATCCTCTCTAAACCAATAACTTTAATATTTTAATCTCAGCAGCTTCCTGAGTATAACCCGTTGGTTGTGTCCATTTAGAAGTATGCTCTCCGAAGTATGTGTCTTAATGTATATTCCCAAGATACCGTTTGTTTTAGAAACAGTTTCTACTCTTTTCCGTTGCTCTTAGATTTATTTCTAATTCTAAAACTAGCTCTGTCAGCTTAAATATTCTGACTTTGGAATGAATGATCCCGTTTTTTATTTTTACTTTGGTTTTCCAATTAAAGGTCCTCCTGGGGTGCCTGGGTGGCGCCGTCGGTTAAGAGTCCCACCTTGGTTTTGGCTCAGGTGGTGATCTCAGGGTTGTGGGATTGAGCCCTGCGTCCGGCTCTGTGCCCAGTGCAGAGTCTGCTTAAGACCCTCTCTCCCTCTCCTTCCCCCTGCCTCTCTCTGTCTCTCAAATAAATAAATCTTAAGAAAAAAAAAAAATCCTCCTTTCCTACAGGCCTATCATGGTTCATAAGTTGAAGTACTTCATGAAAAAAAAAAAAGAAAAAAAAAGTCTTAAAGTCTCTTGCAGAGCATTTTCTGTAAGATGAGTATTATACAGATTTACCAATAATTCTTTGGAAGAAGTCCCAAAAATGTTTTGAGTGACTTTAGGTAAGCAGTCCATAGTGTAGAATTACATGAAAGAATCTTTTTCTTTTTCCTTGTAAGGTATATATGTACTTATTTTAATAAATGCCAATGATTACATTCTAATTTCAGTGATAGAGCATGTTTAAGAATTTTTTTCACTTAGACTTCAATTGGTGCATTTTCCTTGGGACAAAAAGGAAATTGAACAGGTAAGGATGAAGGGCAGAAGAAAATATATTGGTCCCTGGTCATAAGTAGTGGAGGGATGCGTATTTATTTTCTCAATGGATTAACTTATTCATTTATTCAACAAAAATTGGTGAGGACTTCTACTACATGCCAGGAACTATGGATACATAGGAAATAAAACACCCATAGCGCTTTCATGAAACTTATTATCTGTGGGGGAGATTAGGAAAATAATTGTACAGTTAACTATATCATATGATTATGAAGCTTCTGCTCTGGGTAAAAGGAGGATTCAATCTGTCAGGAAGTAGTGGAAAGCCTACCCAGTGAAGTAACATTTAAGCTAAAACTTCAAAGATAAGTAGAAGTTAGCTAACCTGGGGTGAGAGATGGGGATGAGTCAGAAAACAAGCGCAAAGGCCCTGAGACAAAAAGAGCTTTGTATGTTCAAGGAAGAGGGGAAAGGTCAGAGAAGTTAGAGCTTGGTGAGCAGTGTGAAGAGTGAATGGAGTCTAGAGAGACAGCAAGGACCAAGTTATCAGAAAGCCGTGGAAGCATTTTGAGGAAAGGAGTTATATCACACAGATGCAGAAATCTGCAGAGTTCAGCGTTGGCAGCCAGCCTTCTTTAAACATGGGCAAGTGATCCTGTATTTGAAAGGTGGAGAAGAAGGTTTTGCTGGGCTCTCTTTTTGGAAGGAGCTATCATGAATGCTGACAAATCTGGCACTTTCCTTCTGTTACCTCTGGAGCTCCATGGGTATAGCAATCAAAAGAAAAGGAATTCCACTGGGTCTTTTTACTCCAGGACCCTCAAATGAGAACAGAATTAGAAGAAAGATACTACTGGCACAGTCAACAAGAAGGAAAACCCTAGTCTTGAACTCACTGGAGATTTTAATTCTAATTTTGGTGTGTGATAGTACAGACCTGTCTTGTGATAATATAGGTTTTTCAGTACTTTTTTTTGCTCTCATGGTGTAATCACTTAAGAATAGATGTTAATTTACGGGGCACCTGGGTGAACAGTTGGTTAAGCAGCCGACTCTTGGTTTCAGCTCAGCTCATGATCTCAGGGTTGTGAGATCGAACCCCACATCAAACCCTGCATCAGCCTTCCCACTCAGCACTGAAGTTTCTCTCTCCCTCTGCCCCTCCGTACCCATGTTTTCTCTCTCTCTCTAAAATAAAATAAATCTTAAAAAAAAAAAAGAATAGATATTAATTTATATTCTGAAATAGATGGTCATTGTATTTGATCCATACAAAATGTTTGTCAGGAAGAATTTAAGTTATATAATGTATTTCTGTTTTATTATGAAATAAATATATAGAGGAAATGTGATGAAAGAAAATTGAAAAACACTTGTGAATAAAACTGAATGAATTAACTGAACTGAAAATATAAGCAGGCTAACCAAAAGACAATATCAACAGAGTAAAAAAGGAACCCACAGAATGGGACAAAATATTTGCAGATCATATTTGGATATCTAATATTTGCATATCTAGTAAGGGATTGATATCCAGAATAGAGAGGGAGCTCCTAAAACTCAACAAGCAAAAAATGACCAACCCAAATCGAAAATGAGCAAAGGACTTGAATAGACATTTCTCCAAAGAAGATAAACAAATAACCAATAAGCACATGAAAAGATGCTCAATATCTTTACTCATTAAGGAAATGCAAATCAAAACTACAATAAGATACCACCTCATGCCCATTAGGATGGCTACTATCAAAAAAAAAATGACAAGAGTTCGCAAGGATGTGGAAAAATTGGAACTCTTGTGCACTGTTGATAAGAACATAAAATGGTATAGCTGCTGTGGAAAACAATATGGTAGTTCCTCAAAAAATTAAAAATAGAATTACCACATGATCCTGCAATTCCACTTCTGGGTATATACCCCCCCAAAATTGAAAGTAGGGTCTCAAGAAAATATTTGTATGACCATGTTCATAACAGCATTATTTATAATAGCTAAAATTTGGAAGGAACCCAAATGTCCATTGATGGATGAATGGATAAGCAAAATATGGTATATACATACAGTGGAATATTATTCAGCCTTAAAAAGGAAAAGAAATTCTGACATATTCTACAACATGGTTGAATCATGAGGACATTATCCTAAGTGAAATATGCCAGTAACAAAAAGACAAATACGGTATGATTCCACTTATATGAGGTATTTAGAGTAGCTAAAATCATAGGGACAGAAAGTAGCATGGTGGCTGCCAGAGGCTGGGGAGAGGGAAGAAGTGGAGAGTTGTTTAATGGGGACAAGTTTCAGTTTTACAAGATGAAAGAGTTACGGGGAATGGATGGAGGTGATGGTTGCACAACATTATAAGTCTGTTTAATAGCCCTGAACTGTATACTTAAAAATAATTAAGATGGTTAATTTATATATATTTCACCACAATAAAAAAGGGGGAAAATATAAGCAGGCAGTAAAAGTAGAATATGTTATATGTGAAAACTAAATATGCTATCTCTTCATGAGACCCATTTAAATCCTATACCTGGGCTTATAAGTCTATCATTGTAAACACAACAGAAATACAAAAATTATTCAGAAATTTTATATTTGTTGGTATGCTTGATTTCCTAAAAGTTTTCCACTTGGGAACATAAATGAAATAGGATCTTAAGCCCTCGATAGAAAATTTTATGTAATGGATCATAGGAAAGAGGAAACTAGTTTATAGTTCTTTCTGTCTGCCACTGTTAGTGTTATTTTACTTTAGACAAGTCACAAACCTCTCTGGGCCTCCATTTCTCCATCTGTAAAATTAGGAGTTCTGTATGGTTTCAGAGATCCCTTCCAGCTCTTAAATTCTGTATTTCTGGGGCGCCTGAGTGGCTCAGTTGGTTAAGCATCTGCCTTTGGCTCAGGTCATGATCCCAGCCGGGGTTCTGGGATCAAGCCCCGCATCCGGCTCCCTGCTCAGTGGGGAGTGTGTTCTCTCTCTCCCTCTATCCCTCCCCCTGCTGTGCTTTCTCTCTCTCTGAAGTAAATAAATAAAAAGTCTTTAAAAAAAAAATTCTGCATTTCTATTCCTGTAATCTTTAGAGAAGCAGATCTGTGATGTGACTTTCAAGCTGTTTTGTAGAGAGATGCCTCAGGAACGAGCCTCATCCATACCTCCCCCAGGACAAGGCCGGCTTTTCTCTCTTACATTATGTGTTTGGATTTCACTTAAAAAGGGGGATTTTTCTAAAAGCCACTGTTCTGATCAGTCCCTCCTTCTTCATGCAGATGGCATAGCAGTGACACTGTATTACATGTAGGTACAGGTAACATTTAGGTCACAGGTTGGACTCTCTGGGAAGCAGAGCCGAAACAGTTTCAAGCAACAATTTGTTTTTTAGGAGTTTCCTTTGGGATCAACACCTGTGGAAGAGAAAAGGAAGCAGCACTGGGCAGAGGGCAAAGCTGAAGTGCAGGACAGCTTCAGCCAACCCCTAGGGGAGTTGTGGGGCTAAAATGACCCTTCAGAGTTGTCCAAACTGAGCCAGAACGGCTGGGCCTTGTTACTCTCACCCAGACCACTCATTGAATATGAGCAACCTGGGAAGGGTGTGAACTTGCTCAAGGCTGCTCTCTGCAGCCAAGGCCGCCTGTAAATGGATTGCCAGCCATCAAGTCTTTTCTTAGAGGTGGCTCTAGGTGGTGCATTTCTGAGTCTACATAATTTATAATTTGTGACCACAAAGATTATTTTTGAAAGAAAGCGGTCAATATTGTTTTATAAAACACTTACCCGTTTTGCATGGGTCTGTGACCAGATTCCTAGAAGGGCCTATATATCACCAAATTATATTACAACCAGTGTTCTACCCATTATCTCATTATCCTATTTTATTTTCTTTTTAATACTTGTCACCATTTAATATTATATATTAATTTGTTTATCTATTATTTCATTAGTAGAATGTAAATTTCATTAAAGAAAAGACTATGCCTGCCTTGTTCCACACTGTATCTTAACACCTAGAACAGTGCCTGGCGTAGCACAGGCATTCAGTAAATAACTATGGAATGAATGAATGAACGAACAAACAAAAAAACACAAGGAATGAATTAATTGCCAGAGACTAAACATCATGCTATTTTGGTTCATTGAACATATGGATTAAAGTGGTTAAATAATCTTAAGTATTGTCTTTATGGTTTGAAAAACTTAAATAGCATATCTCCAATAATTATACACCAGACAGTAAGAACATGCTTAATAAATACCAAATTATAAGAATAAGGTGAGGGATTTTTTTTGCCCCCCCCCATCTTGATTGTTACAATCAGGCAGACATTATCCTAAATTAGTCAAATCATAGATAGGACACAGATCAAACCCCCAAAAATGTAAAGTGGGACACTGAAAATTTTCCTTTGGCATCAGAATTTCAGGTTACTTCTTTTTCCTCCAGTCCTCGCCTCTATTTTGGTCTTTCCCAGGCCTTGAAGGGACCCTAATCTGATCTCCCTTTTGAGTAAAAATGACTTGATAAGTCTAAAAGTATGTTCGGACAAAATACGCTTTAAGCACTTTTCCCCTTGCTAATGTTGCCACACTGCTTTTTCCAATAACAAGAATATCTAGAGAATATCTCTAGACTGTTAGCTCCTCAAGAACATCTCTTCTCCTACCACCCAGCATCGTGTCTGTCACATAGTAAGCACTCAATAAATGTTTTGTGAACTAAAATGAAGGTGAACTTATATAGGACACAACTCTACATACGCCTCAATTCTCGATTTTTCCCAAATGACTCCAGAGCAAACTCCTATTCCAGATTAGGTTTTTTGCTGTCACCAAACTCCTTCTGAGCCTCCGCCCTACTCCTCAAAATCATTGTGGATGTAGCAGCAGCAAACCGATTATAATAGCGTTCCAACCAACAAAGTCTGTTCTTTTAATTTGCCAGTGAAAAGGTATACTTTTATTTTGTTTAAGTCTAAAATCAGTTATCTTTGCCTTCTGCTGTCTTCTATTAATATATATCATAAGAATTTAATATATTAAAGTGTTCATTAATCAATTTGTTCTTTTAGGCATACCTAATGAACTCTAGTCATCATGGCCCCCTTTGAGAGATTATTTTTAAAAATCATTCTATCCTAACTCCTAAAGCTTTATTTGGCCTTTTTCCTGTTAGTCAGTGTTGTCTCCCCTCCCCCCCTTCTTTAAAAAAAGAACAGCTTTCACCATTTTTGTGGGAGAAAATAAAAAGAGATGTCCTTGAGGGGATAGGATGTTCTAGTTTAATTTTCACTTGCTTCGGTGCCCTTTCCTATTATTTTTGCTGAGGAGAGGGGCGGGTTCTTTGACTCTTCAACTCACATTTGGCAAAGTAAAAGTAAATTAACACTTATAAAGGTAATGTTTCTCGAACAGAGCAGTCCTACAACTACCTGTCTATGGTAGTGCCTTTACCCTCTGCATTCTAGTCATTTTTTTCTCCCTAGTAGCTCTCCTCCCCAGTAAAGATAGCCTTGTCCATCTTCTTCCCTTCCTCTAGCCCCAGATTTCGATAGCAACAACTGCTTATGCAATAATTTAATAATTTTGAAATAAGCAAAAACAAAAGAGAGATGGTGGGTTTGTTGATCCCTTCTCCACAGCATAAAAAGTGTGGGAGTCTATAAAAAGGCTTCTCATCATCCAAAAAAAGCCATTTTTAGATCCTCTTCCTGCCCCCAAGTAAAGGTGTGCTTGTGTGTCACGATTTTATGACTTTCTTAGAGTACAGAGTGGCAGGTTTTTATGAAATACAAATTTGAATTCTGTTAAATAATATAAGAGAAAACGTCATTTTCCCAGAATCTTCTCAGACCTATATTCTTGAACTTATTTATTCAGCAAACATTTACTGAATGCCTACTAAGTAGCAAGCACTAGGTGGATGCTAGGGAGACAGATTTTTCAAACCACGTTTACTGTTTTCAGAAAGCTCACAGTCTCATGCACAGACGCACAAGTAAGTACATGATAGTATGATAAAGATATACCCAAAGTATAACTGTCCAGACGAGTGGTTTGCAGGGTAATTTCAAGTTAATCTGGAAACTCGAAACAAGCCACTACACCATGAATCTTAATTTCAGAATCTAAATAAATAGATACTTAGAAAAAAAAACTTTAAATAAAAGTAAAGCCCCCTGTTCAGGGTATAACAGTTAAGTTTGTGCTTCTGGCTTCAGGTACTTCAGTATATTGTATAAAAAGTTCAATTTTTTTTGCTAAAGATTTGACCAAAATTACGACAGCTTCTTTTCTTTTTTAATCTGAGGAAGTTTTATTATTTTTTTTTACAGTGAAAGAATATTATAAATTTACCTGGTTAACATAGATTTACTTAAAACTGGTCCTCAACCGTATTGATATTTAAAAGAGCTGTTTTGTTTATTCCCAGATGATAATGTTTTAAAGATAAATTATAAACAAGATGTGTATTTTGTCTTGGTTAACTAGAACATGATATTTGTTCTTTTAAAAAAAAAAAGAACAGATTTTAAGAAATCTCTACCCCCAATGTGGGGCTCAAACTTACAACCCCAAGATCAAGAATCATATGCTCTGCCAACTGAGTCAGCCAGGCGCCCCTATACTTGTTCTTAATCTGCTAATATCATTCTTCAACATCAAAGATGTTGGCCCTCACATTATTTGTAAGTAATTTGCATCAGTGCCTAACTGCCATTATAGTCTTAAAATGAGTTCAGTTCAGAAAGTCTGGGAGCCAAGTATGGTGCTCATTTTCAAAGGGACTGCTATTTGAAGGGGCAGTGTAACCAACAGACAATATACCCAGTAATGTTGATAGTTTAATTTGTTTGTACTTCTCATGTCACATTTCCCTCATTTTAAAATTGCTTCATTGTTTAAGTTGTCTTCAGAATTTTAAACTTGTTTTCTGCATTGGAATTGAATATTTTAAAATTCATTTTCCTGTGCATTTAAAATGGATATCTACTGTTAGCCGAAAATTTTACCTCATTTTTTGGGCTCTCGCATAATATTTGAAGACTTTTAGTGTGGGGATAGGTTACGAAGTTGCTGTGGAAAACTCCTTTTATAAAATGAAAAATTTTTAAGCTGGAATAAAGAATTATACTGTTAACATTATTTACTATATTTGAAGTAGGTTAAAGTTTTGGACCTATTCTTCAGATTAGCTTTTAAAGTAGTAGTATTTTTGTCTGAGGGGATGGGGAAAAATAATAAAATAGCATTATTTTTAAAATAAACCTTAGTGGGTTATTGAATTAGCTGTGTGTTAACCAAAATCACTGATTTCGAATTTTAACTTTTCCAGTGTATTCCAATATTCTTGATTTAAAAATTTAACAAATATAATGTGACTTTTAATTTGCTAAGCAAGATCCTAGCCCACAAGTGTTAATTTTTATCTGAGAGAAGACACACTAATAATATTAAAATTATATTTGTACATGAATATGTTTCACTTTATTCTGTTAAGTGAACACTGTAGATTCTAGTGCCGCTGGTTATCTTTGTAAATCAAGTTATTACAGTTTGAAACTGAGCTGTTACCTCTCAATGTACTTAATGTTAGCTCATTAATAATCACCAAACTTTGACTTCTCAAGGCCTCCTATAAAACCACAGGACCCTACCAGTCTGTCTCATCTGATTGCTGTCATTTAGAAGCTTCTTGTTTTTCTGGGACTGTAACGTTAGGTAAGATCAGTTTCGGAGAGGGGCGCCTGGTGGCTCAGTCAGTTAAGCGTCTTCCTTCCGCTCAAGTCATGATCTCAGGGTCCTGGGATTGAGCCCAGCATCAGGCTCCCTGCTCAGCAGGGAGTCAGCTTCTCCCTCTCCCTCTACCCCCCCCCCACTTGTGTTTTCGCTCACTCTGCTCTCTCTCTCAAATAAATAAATAAAAATAAAAAATCTTTTTAAAAAAGATCAATTTCAGAGATAAGTGTAACTTATTAATAAATATTCAGCGATGTGAATGGCAGTAGATCCCAGTGCCTTCCTCTCTAGAACCTTAAACCTAGTGCATAAATCCTAGTCCCATACCTGACCTCTCTTTGCCCTATAAAATAAGAGGTTAGATTTCCTGGGAAATAATATAGAAGTTTTAAATGGCCTATCAAAGTTGTTTTTTTTTTAATCTCAAAATATGGATTAAGGTACATTTTTAACCTATAGTACTATCTAGTAGAACTGCTTGCAGTGATGGAAAGGATCTATATCTGTACTGTTCGGTATGGTAGCCATAGTTAGTGGCTACCTTAAAACATAGCTGGTGTGACTTGGAAACTGAATTTTACATTTTGTTTAAATATCCATGTGGCTACTGGCTATCATATAAGACAGCACAGCAATAAAATATCCTTGCATTTGGCATATATGTCCTCAATGGCGTTAAAGGTCCCTTCATTATTTAAAAACAAAGTAGACCTCAATACAGTAAATTGAAAAAAATCTCTAAATATGGATAGAATGATAGATATCTTCCTACCATTCTGGAGCATTCTAAATTTATAAATGGAAAAAGAAAATCCGCCCAATGGCAAATTTAATCTTGACTCTTGACTTTTACCTAAAAACCTGGATATAAAATTTAATTTCCCTCAAGAATATATGTGTCTTGACTTTTAAAAATTTTAGATGATATAATAAAATTTTGTGTTTCTAAACCTCTTCAATTTTTGTTTTCTGTTGAAAGAGCAAGCAATTATTTAAAAAAAATTTTTTTCAGATAGTCATGGACAAAATGCAAAACTGACTTCTCACAAATGGTTTGTCCTAAAACCCTAGGGCTATAAGGGAATTAATTTCTCCTTCCCCATCCTGAACATATACCATTTAAAAATCCCCCATGGTTGTACATGTTTTTGAGCTATTATTATAGTATCTTTTTCCTGAAGGGTTAAGAGCTACTTAACTGACTGACCACTCCATCTTTTATAGAGAGAAGCATCACCCTTTGAAAGCATTTTCCCCTTTAAAACTCGTTTAAATTGCATTTAAGAAACATCCATTATTACCCTTCCAGGGAATGTTATTTTTCACTGGGCGTTACAACAAGATTAATCATCTCTGCCTATCAAGAAGCACAGATTTGATTAAGTCAGCCAAGGACATTAAATCCCAGCCTTACTCACTCTAGTGACCATATCGAGACTGAGTTGAGGAAGAATTTGTGAAAGTATCATTTGGTTAAAATTGCATGCCTGTCTCTTTAAATCTAAAAAAAAATCCTTTCAGAAGCTGTAGAGAGAAGGTGCTAGAACTGTGTACGATCATGACTGGAAAGCAGGATCCCTCAGTGACTGCCGAATCTTCCCAGCACAAGATAGAGAGGCAGTTCAGCACAAGCCTACACTGGTTCTAGGCAGAACGATGATCCTACCGAACAGATCTCAAATAAAATTAAATTGAGAAAGCAGATCTTTCAAGGGAATGAGGCGGAGGCTCGCTTTTATGTTAAAAGCAACCAGCATCCTCCTTGCTAGACATGGACATGACATTTTTAAAGGAATTATTTGGTTACAGCGTTTTAAGCAAACTGTTCTAAGGAGTCTGTACATTGCATTGTTTTTTCTATTCTTTTTTTCTTTTGCATATATGTAATTCTGGAGGTAAAGAAAAAGCCTGCCAGGGATTCAGAAGGCATCCCACTAGCGATCAGCTGACATTCCTAACTGAAGGCTGCAATGTGTTGCTTATTCATTTTGTACCGTGGGAGCTGCGGGGACTAGCAGAGAGCTAAACTATGCATTTCAAACAGCAGTGCTTGTGCAGAAAGAGGGGTGAGAGAGAGGCAGCCGGCGAGGAAAGAGCACAGCTGGACTTTCTCCTTGTTTTTATCCATTTCTGCAGGATCATGTATTCATAAGGGATGAGGCGGGCCACGGCGATCCCAGGCCTGAGCCGCGGCCTACCCAGTCAGTTCAGAGCCAGGCCCTCCACTACCGGAACAGAGAGCGCTTTGCCACGATCAAATCAGCATCTTTGGTAAGCAAACACCCCTCTACCCACCTTCCCTTCCTTCCCCTCCTCCCCATCTGGCAGCCTCTCGCCCTCCCTGAGCCTCTCTCGGCTTCATGGATGGGAGGAAAGGAGTCAAGAATGTTTTCTCCCTCCTAATAATTTTATTCATTTTAGAAAAAATCTGTTGGCATGGCAACCTGATCTCAGATATTTTAGCATTGTCTATAGCATGGAAAAAAAAAACCTTTGTGTGTGTGTGTGTGTGTGTGTGTATTTATATATGCTATATGTGCAAAATAAAAAGGCCTTTAAGATGAAGTTGCTAACCTATCCAATTTTTTTAAAGCTATTTGTCTTTTCATTGAAATAATAATGCTAAAAAAAATTTTAAAGGTATTTGATGTATGTGTATGCAGGGCACTATGCTTCTTTTTGTATAAATGCATGTGTGTTTGTAATGTATACACACATATCAAAAGATAAAACATAATTTTTAAAAATATATCACTGCTAGCTAATGTATGTAATTGTAGAAAATAAGATACTAGCTTCCTAGGGATGAATTGCTGGTTCGTTCTGGTTCATTCATTTATTTATTGCAACAATGGTAGTGGCTGCACTTCCCCATTTAACCCCTGAAGAATTTCCTGGCACCAATAAAAGCAAGAAGGGCTTTGTAGGAAAGGATATGGATGGTTGTGGAAGAAAAGATACTGTAGGATCCTTCAGCATTTTTACTATTGCAAATGTGATTGCTGGATGCCCTTGTAGTAGCAAAAGGGGTGTGTGCTGCAAGAGTTAGTTTTCATGCCTCCTCCCCTTGGCCCCCCACGCGTGCGCGTGCGCGCTCCCATACTCTCACACACACACACACACACACACACACTCACATCGTTTCATCCTTGGCACTCTAAACTCTCTTTAATCTTTTGCTTCTGAATCTCACTTCTCAGCCAAAAAATTATTGAAATATTCGTTGTTTTGCCCAGATTGATGTTAGAGGTCACATGGGCAGGAAGAGTTAGCGTACACTGCCTGGCTATTACATTTAGAACCTATGATGACATCATCCGAGGCCGACCCAGAAATTATTTTTCTTGTCCTATTTTTTAAACCTGATTTCCACTTTTATCTCTCAAGTCTTTCAAAGGCTTCAATTATCTTTGGAATCAATAATGGATTATAATCTTTAAAAATACAAATATGGGGAAAATGGAAGTTACAGCACCTACATATTGCTATGCCTGCTGCTATCTAAAAGCAAGCAATTTAATTGAGACTGCTTATAAAGCCTACCTTTAAGTTCCTTTGTATAGAAGTTTCTTGTCATCTCTTAATGGGCAATTTTTCATTTTAAAAGAATGCTATACTGTGTAATGGAGATCTAAAAATGTCCACTATGTATTTGCTAATGATTGCTAAGCACCTTTAAAAAACATGCCTTTGAGTCTCAATAAAGCACCATGAAATTATTAATAAATATCTTCACATCATGATACCTGACCAAAAAAAATATGGTATTTATGTAATACTCTTACTTACCACCGACTCTTGTGAGACTTGTACCTTTATCCAGACATGTTCATGTTGAAATGAGAGGAGAAATGGTGAGCAGCCACTGAGACTCAGAGCACCAGAAGCAGGTTTTGAATGTGAAACAAACATTATACCAAATGGATATTCCCCCTCTGGGACAGGTTCTCTTCTTTTGTCACTTGCCACACCCTCATTCCCACATCATATATTCATGACCTCTCCTACCTCCTAGTAAGATGTTACTACTCCATCTCACAATGATCTCATGCTTGCATTTGTACACTCACCCAGGGCTACTCCGTGTGCCTGTCAGCCATCCCAGTCTTCTCTGTGGTTGATGAAAGCTGCTTTCCTACTAGGCCACCTCAGGACTGTGGGCAAAGTCCTTAGGAGCCCCTCTGAATCCTACAGGCTTCCTGGTGCCCAGCCAGAGAATATCTGAGATCAGTCTCTCATGGACTTTGAATTAGCTAAAAAGCTCCCCGTCCCTGTATCAAGTTAAAAACTCAGTAGCTAATAGGCTGTTGCAGTAGCCAGTATAAAATAAGCTGTCTTATGTGGAAAATCTTCTCCAGATGTAATGCTTTGGGGGTCATATTGGTATTGATGGAAGTTTATCAGAGGTCAGTGGTTTTTGCATCTAGGGGTTGTTAAGAAAAAAGAATTAATAAAAAGGAGAAGTGGTATGTTGTTATATGGTTCCATGTCTCACTTTGGACAATCTAATTATTGGTGTGAATATTTTAACGTATCTTATCAAGTATTACAGTTCTACTACCTATGCTGTGTGAGGGGCTAATTCCAGTAGTCCAATAGGAATATATCAATCAGAACACTGGAATATCAAAAAGAAGCATCTAAATTTTAAAAGTATATAATGAATCTTATTGCTTTTCATGGATCTCAGCTCAAAGGAAAAGGACTAAAGTTCTTAAATGACATAAAAGTAGGAGCAAGATCATGGGAAAATGAAAGTCCAGTATAATGAATAATCAAGTCATTGTTGAAACCTCTTTTCACTTCCCATAGTTGGTAGCAATACTATATTGATTTATTTATTTTGGTTTTACTCTTTACAGTCTTCTAAATAGAAGTGCTAACAAGCCACAGAGTGATTCAAAAGTGAACCCCCAAAAGAAAAAAGAATTTAGAAATTTTTTCCAATTATTAGATAAATAAGTATTGAGTGTGTATTTTTTAAATGAGCATATTATATTTTAGACTTGCGAACTGACAAAAAAATTTTGTAATTCCTTAAATTTGTTTTATCAGCCTACCTCTTATACATAAACCTAAAAGAGACCTGAATCTGTGGGGTTTGCCCTTGATGTTTTTTCTACATTGTGCTTTCTAATGGGATAATTGACAAGTGTATGCAGCCCATGGGCTACAGGCTTTTACTGCTTGATGTTTTTACCATTTTGGCACCTTAAAACAGATTTTTATGTTAATATGCCTGCTTCTCAATTACATTTGTAACAAACAAAAGCAAGGATTGTGAACCTTGATATCAGAGGTAACTCTGAGGAAACTTTTGAATTATGTAGAATTATGTATTTTTTTATTACAGTCATAGAAGGGCAGCGATTTTTTACCTTATTTTGAAAAACTAGGAAAATGGCATTTCATGGAACCTTTTTTATTTTATCCTTTCTTTTTCTTCTTCTATAAGAAAGTTCATATTGGACTGATTCATGATCTGGAGAAAGGAGTTGTTTATATAGTTCTTCAGAATTATTTATCTGCCTTATTGGGCCTTTGAGATGTGGCTCCCTTAAGTTTTTATTGTTGGTAGATGGAGGTCATAATATTTTAATTGGATTAGTAACCCATGAGAGTGTTTTCAGCTGTTGTAATATCTGACATTATTTCTTAAAATTTCATAATGTCCTGGATCATATGGTAGTTCTCATGGTAGATGTTAATATAAAAAGCACAAACCCTTATCTGTCATATCTGACAATTCAGCTTTTGGCCTTATGAAGGAATTCTCACGGAATGAGTGGTTTTACTACTCAGGTGAATTTATGTTAGAGTACATATTGGCCTGGGGAGGGTGTGGGGGGGTACCTGGATGGTTCATTCAGTACAGCATATGACTCTTGATCTTGGGATTGTGAGTTCAAGCCCCATGTTAGGTGTAGAGCCTACTTTAAAAAAATACACATTAGGGACAGGGGCATAAAACTCCTAGTTTCTAATCTCTAGGAAAGCATGTAGACAAAAATGATTATTGTTCTATCCATGCAAATGTGGATTTTTTTTTTATTTTGCTTTTACCAGATTCAGTAGGAAAGCTAATATAAAAATGGAGTCTTCATTTCGATTTTAAAAATGCAACCTAATTTTTGGCTAATTGTGAAGTTGGATACCTGAATGAGTTTGATAGACAAGCATAAAAATATTAGAGCCTCTGCTGTAAATGCTGTTTCACCCCTCATGAGCCCCGCTATTCTCTTTCTAAGGGCTTGAAGATGTGTTCTCTTCCTGGATAGTGTACCAGAGGATGCCTATCAGAATATTTTGTAGCTCCTTTTTCCTTTTTCTTAGCTTCTTAATCTCACTAGGATCATTACTGAGACCATTTTTCACTTATGCTGCTCAGTCTATGCCCAACCCACATGACCAAACTCTCTCAATAAACATGTTGAATTAATGAATGAACAAATGAATGAACGAAGTCTCTTCCAGTCCTGCTATCACGTGAGAATTTGGATTTGCAAGTGTACATTTCTAAGTGCTTCCTGTCAGTTTTTCTGTATAAGGCAGAATTGCCTGTTATCCATCATTACTTTTGGTGTGAACTTAAAACATTGTTCCCTACGTGTTCTAAAGAATAGAATGTGAAATTTCTAATGTCAAAACGTGACCCATTGTATGCTTCCTAAGAACTTACTATAAATTTCATTTATTCTAAGAGTTGAGGTGGCCAGTTTTATCATACACATTATTTTGATTCTTACACATAATTAATCTTATAAGTTAGCTTTGATCTCTTAAGAGGGTAACATTATCAGCCACTATGCTCCTCTTTTATGTTCAGTAAGTTGCTTGTTAGCCCTCTAGTGCAGTGTTCTGCACTTGGTAGACAGATAGTACACTTTGGTTGTAGTCATGTGTTATAGGTGCAGATTTTTGCCAGAATTAAATAAGGTAGAATGGAATGGCTGTAGAAACTTTCTGGGAGAAGTTCAGTCATCCTTTATGGCTCTTAACTTTTATATATTACTCCAGGTATGTGAAATGGTTAATAGTTCAGATTCAGAAATTATACATACTTACTTTATAAGCCACAACCTGGATACAAGTACAGTTTTATTGTTAAACTTGCCCTTTCTCTTGGATCCACTCCTTCTGATCTATGTCCATATCACTAGAAATGCTTGGTGGAGGGAGAGACATACTGCTCAGATGCTGGCAGGACAAGGAAGGAAATCAACATATATTGAACATCTCCTGTGTGTCAGACACCTTGCTGGGCACAAGAGTTATACCATCAGTGATCTCACCGTAGCAGTGGCTCCTCTTGAGAGCCTTCAGGAGGTTAAATAATTTGCCGAAGGTCAGTAATACAGTAAGGAACAAAATGGGATTTGTGTCCAAGCAACCTTCTGGTGCGGCAAGATGCTACTGCCCACTTCCAGCTGATCACATTTTTGAGACTACCACTGTGAAAACTACAGTCACTACATTTCTATAATTTTCTTTCATTTTTAGACTTATTCAGTTTGTAGCTTAGACTCACCACTCTCTCCAACTTTGATTTTTTGGGGGGCATTAATTCCCTCCATTACTTAATAATAGAAAGTTTCATTCTTTTTTTTTATAATAATTTTTTATTATGTTGGTCACTATACAGAAAGTTTCATTCTGCCTTAGTGGAGTGAATTTCCTCAGCCAATTCAAGAACCATAGGACTTCAATTCAAATCCCAGGGTTTATAAAAATTAAAGAGGTAAATTGCATGTGAAAATACATCGTAAATCATAAAGCATAATAAAATTTAAAATTATGAGCTATTTTTTTATTCTCTTGACCAAATACTGTATTTATAAGACACACAGTATAAACTTAAAACATGCAGGTGTACATAACTGTAGATAATATTTTTATGTCTTTCTGGTTAGACTTCATACATGAGTCATCTGGCCAGACTTTTATTTAAATTTGTTTACTTTGCTTGAGTATGGAATTCTACAACGCCGTATCTCTATCTGTGCCTAAGAAGGCAATTAACACTGAAACAGAAAGTTTCATTGCAACAAATTGAAGGTGATATTAGGAGTTTACAAAGGTGATTATCCAAATTATGGGAAGCATTAGAAGCAAAGTGTTTCTCCTGGAATTCAGTGATATACAATGATAGCATGTTGAGTTTTGTAATTTGTCTATGCCACATGCTTGTGTGGTCTGGTATGCAGTAGGACCAGCCTTTTCACAGAGACTCACCCACCAGTTAGGAGAGAAATGTTCTTGACACAACTCATTTCCGCTTTACATTTAGGTGCCTGGTTTAGGGAAATGGCCATCCTGAGAATATTTGACCGCAAACTAGTCAGACATTCTGCTGGCAAGCTTTAAATGTGTTGTGATAGCTTTAGAGTGTGCCATGTCTCAGCTTTGGAAATCTGCTTACAGAAGGAATACTAACGTAAGAAAAAATAAGTTCAGGGGTAAAACGTATCTCAAATGCATTACCCTACAATGGACACTTTATTGCCGTATTTGTGTGAAAAACAAGTGAATTCAGAAAAGGCTAAATGGTATCCTTTCTGTTGATTGGAACTGTTTTCCCCTACAGTTGAACTTCAGAAAGGCACAAGCATGATGAGGTGAAATATACACACGTATTTCAAATGACTTCTTTCTTTGCTCTTACCATGAAATAAGTCCATTAAAAAGAAATACGATATTGTGATGACAAAATAGATTTCCTTTAGAGTGTTAGGTGCCCCTTTGGTGATACTGTCCTTTTTTTGGTCTTGAAATATCTTCTGCTCTTATTCTTCATACTTTAAAGAGGATTGTCCTTTAGAAAAGAGAAATGAATATGAAACCTAGTGTTAGTTTCAGCTGGAAAGGTTTCAAAGTTCGGCTAATGTTTAATGGTGTACTTTGATAATACTATCCAGTTACAGAATAGCACTCTCTTGATAGTAAGGACTCGGTCTGGTATGCAGGGACACCTTCTAAAAGGAGCAAAGAAACAAACTGTTCTTTGTACAAAATGCACTTTGACCCATAAACTGAAAATAGTAAAGAGAATTTATAGCAACATGAAAATTTCTAGTAAAACTTGTTTGAGGGTGAGTTTGGGGAGAATTGGCTTATAGTAGATAGGAGTGACTAAATTACTTAGTGAAAAAAAGCTAAAGTTATAATTTTGTTACTCAATTTTTTTTCTAAAATAGGAAAGATGAGAATGAAGTGAACAGAGAATCTAACAGGAAAATAAAGAGGGGTGATAAACTGAAAGGAGTGGAAAATCGGAAAAGGTTTAATAGAAAAAAGAGATGCCAAAATTTATATTTATAATCTTGAGTTTGTTGGATATTTACCTGAGAATGGGTTAAAGAAAAATTACTAAGAGAAGTAGCCATCTAAAAATGCTTTCTCTTCTTGAGGAGAGCAAGTAAATGTATTATAGTTTGTTAACATCTCTTCTGTGAGGAGAGGGAGGTGGGAGACAGAGGAGTTAAAAGAAGAGAGTGCTCTGTCTATCACTCTCTCTCTCTCTCACTCCCTCCTATCACCCCCCACTGCCCCCCTTCATATTAAGAATCAGAAATAAATCTTGTTCAAACAACTTTAGGAAGATACTCAAAATTCCCATGACTGCTAGAGACATGATCTTTATTATTTTTTTTAAAGATTTTATTTATTTATTTGACAGAGAGAGACAGCCAGCAAGAGAGGGAACACAAGCAGGGGGAGTGGGAGAGGAAGAAGCAGGCTCCCAGTGGAGGAGCCTGATGTGGGGCTTGATCCCAGAATGCCGGGATCACGCCCTGAGCCAAAGGCAGATGCCTAACGACTGCGCCACCCAGGCGCCCCTAGAGACATGATCTTTAAAAACAGACAAGCAGTATGATATAATGCAGTGGTTCTCAACCAGAGGGATTTTGCCCCCTAAGGGACATTTGCCAATGTCTACAGACATTTCTGATTGTCTTGACTTGGGAGGTGTACTGGCATCTAGTGGGTAGGCCGGCGATGCTGCTAAATACCCTGCAATGCCAGGACAGCCCTTCAAAACAAAAGAATTTTCTGGCTCATTGTCAACAGTGTTGACGTTGAGAAATCCTGGGGTAGTGGAGATAGCATGGCTCTGGAACTAGAAATGGGTCTGAATCCCAGCTCTACCCCTTATTAGTTATGTGACCTAGAAAATAGATATAATGATATGTCAAAAATAAGTAAATATATATAGTTTGGCTGAATTAATAAATTAATTCCCTCAAGTCTCAATTTCTTCATCTATAAAATGGGGGTGGTAACACCTACCTCAATAATGAATAAAATGAGTGAATGAGATGGTCTTTAGGACTAGAGCTAAAGAATATAAAGAGCACCCAGCACAGTGCCTGGTACAGGTGAGCATTCAGCAAATAGTAGGTAAATTGATGGTGGCAGTGATAGATAGACTTATGCCAGAGGGCTCCTCTACTTTCCCTGAAAGTTTGTCTTCCATGAATCTGGTTACCTGAGTTCTGTTCCCCAACCCCAATCAGGTTACACGACAGATCCATGAGCATGAGCAGGAGAACGAGTTGCGGGAACAGATGTCAGGTTATAAGCGGATGCGGCGCCAGCACCAGAAGCAGCTGATCGCCCTGGAGAACAAGCTGAAGGCTGAGATGGACGAGCACCGCCTCAAGCTACAGAAGGAGGTGGAGACGCATGCCAACAACTCGTCCATCGAGCTGGAGAAGCTGGCCAAGAAGCAAGTGGCTATCATAGAGAAGGAGGTCAGTGTGCACACACATGCCTTTGTGCTGTACCCAAGCCAGGCCTGTTTCAGTCAGTGGCATCACGTGAGCAAAAGGCAGGAGTGTTGTGCTTTTTGGTGACAGAGGAATAATGTTGCTTTGGTGGCAGTAGTTGAGAGGGGTTAGGTCTTATGGAGCTACTTAAAATTGCCATTAAAAGTTAAAATAGTTACTGCAGGTGTATATTACATTCTTGTCTATTCAAATATATTCTGAGAGCCAGTCCCTTGAGGGGGTCTGGGTGCAAATAAAAAGAAACAAGATGCTTCTATCCTGTGGAAACTTGCACAGTTCAAACCTTTTACCGTGCCTGCCACACCCACAGTCCTCTTCAAAAGAAAACTGCTCTACAAATAGTCCTTTTCAGTTGTCATAGTCCCTTCCTATACTAACTGGACTGGGAATGGGCACCTGACCCATGGCAGTGAGTAATTAATCTGGCTGTTGCTTGTGTCTTCTAGGAGACATCTCTCTTCCCCATCTAGGTTCTAAAACAGAGGAGAGGCTAAGGCAGACAGTGGGTTAAAATATTACCTTTATTACTGGTAAGGTTAGATGGGAGAAGTAATTCATGTCTGAAGGGAAACACGCTAATAATACTGTACAAAACTGAACAGACTTGCCTATCTAGGCTCTGGCAGTGCTAAACCAGTTGCCTTCCCTGCCACCCCCCGTAAGACTTACATAGTGTGGGAAAGCAGGGGTGAACATGTGCTCCCTGGGGATGGCGTGACTGGGGACAGAGTGCCAGGGGTGTTTCGGTAATTAAGCTCTCTCACCACGTGGAAGGGAACATCAGAACTGCAGATGAAGCATTCCCCCAACAGCCATCAAGCTGTGAGGCAGCCTGGCATGAAAACCTCTGCCCAAACAGGGATGATATTGATTAAATAAACCAGTCAGATTCTTTCTTGGGGATTTGATTTGGTAAATATGTAGAGAGAATTTTTCCTAATGGAAAAAGTATTGATAATGGAAGCTAAAGGTGGAAAGATACATAAAGAGAACCATGAAACATAATTCCCTCCCTGTCTCTGAAGCACTTCATCTTACATATGTGCTGCATCTAATGGTCCCAAGAAACTTAGATTTGGTCACTTTCAGGAGCCAGTGTTTATTGGGTTATCTTTTATTTCGTCTGTGTTCTATCCATTTGGAAGCCTCCAAAATGTCCCAGTGTCTGACTGTTGGGGATTGTAGCAGGTGCCTAAGAAAACAAAATGTTATTAATCAATTAGAGTGAGGTTCTGGGACTAAAACTGGCCAGTCATGGTTATTTTTCCATTTTTATAATTTTATCCATTTTATAATTTAATCAATATGAAAAAAATCTTTTATTATAATCCTTAGTTCACTTTTCATCCCATGTTTTTTTTGTGTGTTCAATAAAACACATTATGGCTTGCCTTGATATTTTTCCCATAATTTGGAAAGTACTTTTCAATGGTAAAAATTTCAAATTTTTTTAAGATACAAGAGAAGCAGAGCAGATATTTGCTTATTTTGTTTTTTATTAATTATTTGTTCAAAACACACTACATTATTCAACACTTATGGACTCTTTTCATGCATTGGAGGATATAGACAGCAGAATTCTGTGTGAAAAACAATTTATCCTAGATTGTATGTCATTTTATCAGGCAAAGGTAGCTGCAGCAGATGAGAAGAAGTTCCAGCAACAGATCTTGGCCCAGCAGAAGAAAGATTTGACAACTTTCTTAGAAAGTCAGAAGAAGCAGTATAAGATTTGTAAGGAAAAAATAAAAGAGGTAAGAGTACCAATATTTGTCATCACTAAGTTGCCTTTCGAATGGTTAGAATTTATGGGGTGCCTGGCTGGCTCAGTCGGTGGAGCATGCAATTTTTGATCTTGGGTTATAAGTTCAAGCCCCATGTTGGGCATAGGCATTACTTAAAAATAAAATCCCTTTAAAAAAAAAAAAAGGTTGGAACTTAAAATTAATTAATCTTACATTGTAATCAATAGTCTAAACCATTGATTCTCAAATTTTGTATCACCTGAAGTGCTTATTAAAATAGATTGCTAACTCACTAGAGTTAGATTTTCTGATTTTCTGTTTCGGTGGGTCTGGGTGGAATTTGAAATGTGCATTTCTAACGAGTTCCCAAGTGATGCCGATACTGCTGATTCAGGCATCAGATTTTAAGAACCATTGATTTAACTCTAAACCATTCTTGCCTACTTCCAGTTTGTTCTTCAGCAACTTCAGCCAGAATGATCTTTTCAAACCATAAGTCTCAGGGCATCTGGGTGGCTCAGTCAGTTGGGCATCCAGCTCTTGGTTTCAGCTTGGGTCATGATCTCAGGGTCCTGGGATTGAGCCCTGCATCAGGCTCTGTGCTCAGCAGAGAGTCTGCTTGAGGATTCTGTCAGTCGTCTTCTGCCTCTCTCCTGAGCTTGCTCTCTCTCTCAAAAATAAATAAATCTTAAAAAAAAAAAAACCCACAAAAGTCTCATCATATCACCTCATGATTTTAACATTTGTTGGCTTCCCATTGCTCTTAGGAGAGATCAAAATACTAGAAGTCTCTAAGTGACCTACTATCAGCCTTGACTTCAGTCTCACCTCACACCACTGTTCCCCCACCTGCTTACCCCACCCCTGACTCTTTGCTGCTCCTGCCGCAATGGTCAGCTTTTGGTTCTTTAAATGTATTGAATTTCACTTTTCTCTAACGCCTTTGAAGACTGTTTCTTCATACTGTTTTTTCCACCAGGATGCTCTCACCAGCCCCACCCCCGACCCCCAAGGTCTCCCTCTGCTATTAATTGTTACTCCCCCTCCTTGTAAGACCTAGGATTGTTTATTAATACCTTGACTTGGGCCGCCTGGCTGGCTCAATTGGTAGAGCATGTGACTCTTGATCTCAGGGTCATGAGTTCAAGCCATACATTGGGCATGGAGCCTACTTAAAAAAAAAACAACACACACACACACAAAACACCTTAATTTAAACATCATTTCCCAAGGGAAGCCTTTACTGACTTCCTTAACCAAGACAGGTGCCTCTGGTTTCATAACACTAGTTTTCAATTATCTCTTTTTTTTAAAGTGATTTTGAGTTACTTACCCTACTAGCCAGTAAGTGATACGAACAGAGACCATGTCTTTTTTTTTTTTTCTGCCCATGACTGTATCCCTGTGCCTGGTACATGTGACTCTCTGATGAATGAATGATCGATTCTTAAAAGTTTGGTTGAAGGCTTCCAGTAGACATGGAGAGTCCTCCTAATGAACTGCAATTTGATCTGAAAGCTCAGATTTCTTCACTTCTCCCACCAGTGCTTATAGGTGAACTACCTGCAGTTCCCTAGACTTCCCTCCTCATAAGACTTAGGATTTCTTCTTCTTTATTTTTTTTTTTTTAAGATTCTATTTATTTATTGGACAGAGTTAGAGACAGCCAGCGAGAGAGGGAACACAAGCAGGGGGAGTGGGAGAGGAAGAAGCAGGCTCATAGCGGAGGAGCCTGATGTGGGGCTCGATCCCATAACGCCGGGATCACGCCCTGAGCCGAAGGCAGACGCTTAACCACTGTGCCACCCAGGCGCCCCAGGATTTCTTATTTCTAGACTACTGGTGTATTAAGGTTTAATAAAATTCAATATGGGGCATGGTTTCAGTATGTAAAATCATTTATTTGAGCTCATGTTCTAAGTTAATAATATGGAACTTATCTAGGTTCCTCTCCAACTCTTTTTTAATTAGGAAGTGAAAACAAGTGGGTTGGGGTGAGCCTCAGAATTTTTAGTCCTGCCCAGAGGAGCCACTGGTGATTGTTGGGACTGACAGAAATTTGTATTTAATCCACACTGCCTAAATGGGAAAAATCTCTGACACTATAAGGTCTAGAAAACCAAGCTGTAGGGTGAAATAGCCCAAATAAGAAGGTTCCTGTTCTATCCATTTTCTCTGCATTATTGCTTGAGCCTAATTATTATGTCATAATAGATATTGCTGGATCACAGAGATAACATTGATTTCTCAATGAGAAATTTTGAAATGTTCTCAAATGCACTTATATACTTATTTCTAACTCCTTATGTTTACTCGTGCTCTGTAGGCCACACTTTGTGACTGCAGCCACGATTTTGACCTTTTCTAACACCGAGGTATTGGAGATTGCATGAACTCAATCTGTAGAAGATTCTCTCACAGAACAGCATTTGAAAATCCCCACTCAGTCCTCAGGCATTTTTGGTACTCAGATTTATGAGTGCAGGAAGCCACAGGCCTAAGCTTATAAGTCTTTCAACAGGCTCATGAGGAAAAACAAGCCTAAACTCAGTTTGAGATAGCCTCAGTAAGCCTTTCTGTGCAAAGCTAATACTACTCCTTATGAAGTAAAGCTTCATTCTGACTGTTTAAGGTGGCGTGTATATTTCGATATTGATATATTTAAAGGTATTGCCCTTGGGGTAACAAAACAATATCCATTATCCCCACTGTTTGATAGACAACGGAGATGTGGGCAATACAGGCTGGTGGACGGTCCAGAAATAATTTATTCTTGATTTTGGGGTGAGTTTATACGGTCACATTTGAGCTTCGATGTGCAATGTAGTGGTTAATGCCAAGCCTAGTAGTGAAGTCATGGCATCAAGAGATGAGTCACCCAGCCTCCCTGTTGTGATCCCAGCTTACTCCATGCTTGAAACAGCTTTCTCTCTTGTTGATTCTGATATTTCACGTAAGACTTCACTGGAACAGGAAAGTTGAAAGTGGATTTACAAGGACTTCTTAGCTAAGTGGAAAAATAATCTAATGTGTGATGTCCACATCACAAAACATTAAGGAAAATAGGTATTAGCATTTAAAGGAGATTTTCACTGAGTAGTTAACCAAATATAATAGGTCAAGCTTCTCAGTATGAACAAAAAAGAGTGCACTGTGCTTTCTCTAAAAATGGTCTTCTTACTTTGTCCGAAGAGTAAAGTAACATCATCTTAAGTGTTCTGAGCCTCTGCTTTCTTCTCTTTACCCATTTAGTCTGGAATAATTATGAATTTTGTCCTTTTGGAAATACAGGTGGTTCATTTATCCTCTAATGGAAAATAAAGAATTGTTTCCTGAAATTCAAACTAGTGACATTTGCAGGGTTACCTTCTGTCTGTGAAATCTGTCCACTTCTCCCGGCCTTGTCTCCTTCACTCTGTTTTCCATGAGGCAACAAGAGTCATCTTTTTGACATGCATCTCATTGTGTCACCCCATGTATAAAATCCTTGTCTCCTGTGCTACAAATCAATGGCCTTAACTTGGCCTATAAGGCTTCTGATGGTCCCACCTCATCTCGTGTCACACTGCACCACCACCCTGCTCTCCGTTCCTTGTTTGCACCATGTTTCAGTTAACCCACCCAAAGGGTTTAGCACACGCTGTTTCTTCTACCCAGAGTATTCTCCCCTCCCCTTTCTCACTGGTTAGCTCCTACAGGTTTTTCCAACTTCAGCTTAGTTGTTAACAAGATCAAATATGTTCTTTTAAACATCCTTGTGGAACCAAGTACTTCACATTCACACCAGCTATCACAGGAATTTTCAGTTCATTTCTGCGGTTCTTTGATTAATTATTGCTTCTAGACTGTGAAACCCCATGATGGTGGTTATCGTGTTCTTTTGCTCACCGTTATATCCTTGTGCCTTGCACAGTGCCTGTCACATGATTAGAACCAGTAAGTGTGTGTTGATTGAATGAGTGAACCAATTATTTCCAAGAGGGCGAAGCCAGAGATGTGGAAACTAACAAGCCTCCCTATCACTTACTACTCAGTTAATCAATAAACAAAAGTTGGGGGAGAGGGATATGCAGCACCAAGTCTTTGTCTTTACATTTTCAATTGCTCTCCAAATAATTTAATCTACCATTGCAATAAACTATTAGTTCCTTTTACTTGATGAGACCAGCATGTTGTTTTGTTTTGTTTTGTTTTGTTTTGTTTTTGTGAAGGAGATGAATGAGGACCATAGCACACCCAAGAAAGAAAAGCAAGAGCGGATATCCAAGCATAAAGAGAACTTGCAGCACACACAGGCTGAAGAGGAAGCCCACCTTCTCACCCAGCAGAGACTGTACTACGACAAAAACTGTCGTTTCTTCAAGCGGAAAATAATGATCAAGCGGCACGAGGTGGAGCAGCAGAACATTCGGGAGGTATTTATTATATTCATAACTATCATCACTGACTAATGGGACAAAAAGCTTTGTGAGGATCATGACTCTTCTGTCCATTCTTATGTCCTTAACCTTAATGGTCTTCCGTGCAGTGCCTGACACAAAGTGGGTATACAAAAGGAACCAGGAAACAAATTTACCACTGAGAAGAAAGAGAAAGCCCATTTACAGAATAAGGAATCAACATTTTCCAAATAAATGTAATAGACTTTTCTTGAGCACCTATTATAAGCCTTATTATGCAGTGGAGAATCAAAAGATGTAGAATAGAGAATTTCTGCTTTCAGCCTGCTTGTCAGACACTTGGGTTTTTGTGGCTGCACATGAAACACTAAGTAATAGAATGATGCTCCACAATTAAGTCGCTCAGTCATCCAGTGCCCCCTTAGTGCCAGGCACTGTGCTGGAGATGCCAGGGCTAGGGAGGAGCTATACTTCCTGCCTTCAAGCAGCCCTGAGTCTAAGAGGAGAAACAGACATGTAGCACACTTGTAACATGTCAGGTACCATAGACATTTAAATAAAGTGTCTTGGACATACAGTCATGAAAGGGCTTGGAGGACTCACTGACTAATGCGCAGTTGAGTGTTTGGGGTGTACAAAGTGCAATGTCAGAAAAAGGGAATGCAGAGGACCTTTTTTGTTAAGGCATGTTATTTCAATTTTAGCCTGAAGGCAGTTGCAATGGCCACTGGAGGTTTTTAAGCAGGGGGTCGAAGAGAGTTTTCTTTGAAAGAAGTAGAGCATCAGTGTGAAGGTAGGCTGCAGCAGCAAGAAGCAAAGTACAGTGCAGTCAGCTAGGACATTCTTTCTGTAGTTCAGCCTGGAAGAGGCAAAGGGGAGAGACTGGGTCTGAAGCAGAACTGACAGTAATTCCAACCAAATGGCATCAGAATTTCAGAAGAGAGAGGAGTCCAAAATGACTTCAAAGTTTCTAATTTGGGAAATTGGATGAATAAGACATTATTCACTGAGATGAGGAGCACAGAATGTGACTCAGTTACAGATACAAAGTTCGGTAGGAAAACATTGTGACCTGGAGTAATCAGAGAAACCCTCATAACTGAACTAGCACATTGGTAAAAATATCAATTTGCAAATAACCCAGTGTTAGTCTGCACGAGGGAAACAAGCACTAAAGATACATTTAATGGGAGTGTGCATTGGTACAGTATAAGCTCTTAGGAGAGCAGTATTCAACTGGGAAGGAGAAGGAATGGAGCAAACTAAAATTTATCAAACACATGTAATGAGCCAGGCTCAGGCGCTTTATCTGTGTTGTCTCATCTCACTGGAAGAGGGAGAAACTGCTGAACATTTATTTCTGAGCCAGGCAATGAGTGATATGGCTAAAATTTTGCTTTAGAGAGATTAGCCCATTTTGGTTGGTAGTGATGCACAGATTGATTCAAGCATGCATTCTCGGTGGGGGCGATACTGCCCCCAGGAGAGTGAAAATGGGTTCTTGTGGGGGAGGGGTCTTAGATATGATGAAGGCTCAGGCCCCCTCAAGGGCCACAGTACATGAATGGATATACACCGTATCTGTGGTATTCACATTTCATGGATGAGTTGGTCAGGGAAGGGGGAAGTCTAGAAAGGCTCCTGAGGATGGATGGATGGATGGATGGATGGATG
>NW_024425897.1:16080348-16124790 GCF_017311325.1 Ursus maritimus
AAATAAATAAATAAATAAATAAATAAATAAATAAATAAATAAATAAATGTGGGGGAAGAAAAAAGGGTGGAGAAACATTGGGTTGGGGGAAGAAACTAGAAGCAAAGTAATCAGGTGGTAGGAAATAGAGTATAGACAAAGATGGTGGTGACAGCTGTCAGAGGCAAATTGGAAACATATTTGAATATAAAATAAACAGGACTTGGCATACCACAGAATATGAGAGAAAGACGAGGGTAGAATCAAAGTTATTTCTGGTGTTCAAGACTTGGTTACATGCAGATTTGGGCAGAAACAGAAGCTTAGAGAGAGGTTGTCGGTAAGAAACCGATTAATTCTGTACTAGACATGTTGTCATTTGTTAGAAGGCAAAAAAGTCCAAATGAAAAAGTCCAAAAGCCATTTGGAAATAAGATATTTGGGATTCTTTTCATCTGGCAATTATTATTCTTATTCTGATAGCACATATTTGGAAGAAGTCTAAGGCTAAGGGAACAATTAATGCCAATAAAAACCATAGAAGACAATTATTCCCCAAAAGTGATAGAAACTGTATTTTTTACTTCATTAGTGTCAGGTTCTAACCCACTGAATGAAGAATAACTCTTATAAGGGTATTTTTCTGAAAAGTCTAGGTTTTTTTTTTTTATGAGAACATTAAACAAAGACAGACACACAAGAATATATAATTGGGTAGTGAAAGTTCTTGATAATCCCATTCCACCCAGTCTCTACCCTGACTGACATTAATTTGGCATCCAGATTTCCAGATTTCCTTTTCCTTCTATATATATATATACATACATTCAGCTATATATAACTTTTAACTTTACAAAAATAAGAATACATTAGTATCAGTGGGTTTATCTGATTTGCAAGCCATAGGAACAAACACTGGCTGCCCAAGAATGGAAAGGAATTTATTGGAAGGATATGGGTAGATGACAGAGCTGAAGAACCAAGCTGGAGAAGATGAAGACCCAAGCTGGAAAAGCAAATTCTGTGACCTAGAGAGCAAGAGCTAATGGGAATTCCTCAGAGCATTGCCATTCGGATGTATTTCCTCCAACCGTGTTTAATCTTTGTATCATTTCTGCTTAAGATTCAAATTCCTAGGGGAGTGAGACCTTGATTGGGCAATGCGCTTTCTCCCTTACTCAATCCTCTCTGATTACAGATAGGGTGGAGGAGTTTCTCAAGCAAAAAGAGGAGCCTGTTAACAAAAGAAGGGGAAATGGATACTGAACCTACAAAAATGTCCACTGTACTGTTTTGTAACTCTTCTCTTTTTCTCATTCACCATCCAGGACATACAGCTCTGTCTGGTTCTGTTTAACCATTAACAGTGAATTTTGGGAGTATGGCTATAAAATTATTTAATGAAGTACTTCTCAGTGGATATTTTGTTGATGTTTTACAGTATTAGTGCCACAGAGAGCATCTTTGTACGCAGATCTTTTTACACAGATGCAAATATTTTGAGGATATATGCTCAGAACTGGAATTTTTGGGTCACAGGATATACATGTAAATTTTTAAAAGATATTGTCAAATTGCCCTCTATGGGTTTATACTCCCACCCACAAAGAGTACCTGTTTTTCTGTGTCTTTGCCAAAACTGAGTATGAGCAATCCTTTTAGTTAATGAAAATGTTGAAAAGGCTCACCATAGACTGGGTTGAGCCTTTTCCTCTGTCATCATTGCACTCAGATGCTGGCTATTTTCTAACCAGTTATGAAACCAAGAACTGAAACTAAGAGAGCATTAAATGTCATAGGCTAACAACATCTCCATTTAAAAGTCTGAGTTCTAGTTCTTACTCAACCTCACTGGGCATGAGGACACAATTTTTTATTTGAGCGAGATCAGCTGCTTTTAAAGTCAGTAGCATTTGAGTCGTGGTTGGGAAGGTTTATCATGGGACACACCCTGGATTTACATCTTACTCGGGGGGTAGAGTCCTATAAAGTAAGTCATGTGTTCATGGGTCACAATGTATGAAAAGTACATAGGTTTCGACACTAAGCTCCCTCTCAGCTTTGGGGAGGTGTGCACAGCGTGTGATGTGAGCTGAGGGAAAAGGGAGCCCACACGGCCCTCATCTTCTGCGGCCTCCAGGGCATATAGACGTGGAGTACGCTGGTGAGCAAAATCACCTATTCCATTCCTTGCACTTTAGTTTTTGTTCAGCTCGTTTTATGAATTGGTGTAAGCTGAAGGCGTGCATGAGGGTGCACTGCACGTTGTGCCATTTGTGCAGACGGGGCAACCACTGCACCAAGTCCAGCCAGAGCAGAGGGATTCTTCAGAATATTGTGTCGCAGGCCGAGAAAGAGCATAAAACAGGAAAATATAAACTATTCATTGGGACATCTTTTAATGGAAACTGTTGAAAATTCCCAAACCTGAGTTTTAAGACTCAGTTCTGCTTTACAGAAGTTGTATGATCTTAGGTTAGCCTCTCAATTCCCAAACATCTTACCATCCTACGGAAAACGGGTAAGTCCTTGCAGTGTGACCGCTTCATAGGGTTGCAAGTGGGACTGAGTGAAATATAAGAAATCACTTTTAAAAACTGAAAGCACGTTACACATTTTTATGTAGGTAGAGCAATAGGCTCATAGGGAGTCTAATAATAATAATAATATAGGCAGCTTATCAACTTACACCCCAGCAACTCAGATACGTGAATTAAAGCTAAAGGGAGCAACTTATAACAGAAAAACAATTTCATCATCTTGTTTCTCTCACTTTTTAAATCATTCATGAAAAACTAGACTTAAGGTATTATATGCCAGATTTTCACTTCTGAATACAGAAAAATAATAATGATATGTTGATATGTTCTGGAGCATTATCTCCTGGCCTTCCACCTCATCTTCACAAGAATGGTAGTCCGTGGTGTAGGTGCTGTTATCCTCTCTTTACACCTGAGAAAACTCAAATGTAAATTAAAAGACTTGTCCAACATCATACACGATTGACTCACACCCTGAGTATTTTTCTATTGATTCTCAAACTTTAGTATGTATCAGAATTAGCTGGGTGGCATGTTAATACAACCAATCACTTGTAGCCCAGGTGATTCTGATGCAGGTATTCTGTGGACAGCATCCTGAAGCATCCTATTAAACATAAAGGAAAGTATTTGATTTCTTTTGAAAGTGTTGTTTGCTTTGTGTCTTTTTTTCCCCCATAAGTTTCAGGGCTCTGGGCAGCCCAGACTCACTTTGGACTTCTCAGTTTAGGAAAATGTGTAATGAATAAATGCCCAATATTGGGAGACCTGGTACTCAAAGGTTAGAAATGATATAGTAATCCAGGAACAGGACCTTTACCTATTTAAAGGCTTTCCTTGGCTTTTCTCTTCGTCTTTGGTCTAGAATAGCTTAAGTCTCTGAGAAGGCCTCACCATCCTTTGGTGCCACCTAGGGGCCAGTTAGTGACTTTTAAAAGAAGACATTAGATGGTCAAGGTAGAGGAAAAGTGAAACAAGAGAAAGCAAAATGCAAGAGGGAGTGGAAGGAGGGGCTCTAGATGATCTTTTCTCCTTAAAACAAATGTAAATTGCATTTATACTTTGGATATTTCCCCACTAGAAAATTAGCTGCGTGAGGGGTTGTAGTTGTTCATGGCTCTATCCCTAGTGCCTACAACAGTGCCTGACATGTAGGAAGTGTGCAACAAGTATTTGTTGAATAAATGAATGAATGGTTAGTGACTTTGCTTCAGTAACAGATGCTGTGCTGTTTAAAGGACTTCTCTTCAAATGGATAGAAGGCCCAAGTATGCAAGATATTCCCAACAACACCCATATACAAGTGTGACTGATATTTCTCTGAAAATAAATGATTTGCACTTTCTCCCATAGTGGATGTCATCAGAGAAGAGAGGCCTTTGTTCTCACTGAAAGTCCAGCTCACAAGCTTTCTTCTTTTCTTGACCCTCTGTTGTTGTTGTTGTTGTTGTTGTTGTTGTTGTTGTTGTTGTTGTTTTAAGATTTTATTAACTTATTTAAGAGACAGAACACGAGCTGGGGCAAGAGGCAGAGGCAGAGGGAGAAGCAGACTCCTCACTGAGCAGGGAGCCATACATGGGGCTCGATCACAGGACTCTGAGATCTGGGCCTGAGCCAAAGGCACATGCTTAACAGACTGAGCCACCAGGCACCCCTTTCTTGACCTTCTTAATTAGTAGTAACATCACCCTTTCCAGAAATCTTACAGCATTAATTTTTACCTCTTTTATAGCACTTGTCACTTTCAACCTTGTTCTTTCTTTTTTAAAATTTACACATGTAACTTATTTCCTTGTGTTAATTAAGGTTCTTTTGTTTGTACGTTACTGAAGTTTATCTGAGCTAGTTTAAGCCCAAATCAGGGAATTTATTACAGAAATAGAGGAATGTTTCCCAAAACACAATAGCAATAATACAGCTGGACCTACAGGAAACCTTAGAAACAGTTATGAACATGGCCATCAGCATATTCCCTGCATGTCTGTCTTCTCCCTTTTTCATTCTTGTTCTGAAGCCCAGCTTTCTCTAATCCTTAGCCCACCCATGTAGCAGTGGATGGCTACCACATACGTAGTTTTTATATGCCCCTCAGTTCCAGCCTCACATAGAGATTAACTGTCTCTGAATCCCAATTCCAAATTCCCAGGGGAGAAAATAGATTGATTCAGTCAGCTGTGAGCTAGCATATAGTACTTCAATAAATGTCTAGTACAGTTCCCTATTAGAGTGTTAGCAAGTTGAGAACAGAATCATGGCTGAGTAAACATTTTTATGTACCCAGAGCACGTGGTTCAGATCTTGGATATGGTGCCATTTAGGAAATATTCTTGAACTGGCAAGTGAAAAAATTTCACCCAACTACCTCTATTTTTTTTTTTTTTTTAGTTTTCTTTCTTTCCCCCCTTAAAGACAAATCAGACAAGACAAAAAGAGAAGGAAAAGAAAGACAGACGTGAGAAGAACTGAAAAGAACAGAATGATTCTATCTCGAAGTGATCAGACAGACTAGTTGAAAAAATGAAAGGGGAGAGATCTCATCTGCTTTTTCCCAGCCTGCCCTTACTCTGAGATTTTAAAAAGCAGATAATTGGCCTACTTCTAATACATGCAAAAACAGGGTTTTTCCCAGAAAACCAAAAGCATTGCAGTTTAAGTCAATGATTTTCAACGCTGACTACATGTTATATTCCCCTGAAGAACCCTTAAAAATAGTGATGTCAGAGTATCCCCCCTCTCTTGCCGCCCTCCTCGCCCCCGGACAGTTATCAGAACTTCAGTTTGTAGGATTCGGGTATCTTGTGTTTGAAAAGATTCCTCACATGATTTTAATGGGCAGCCCATATTGAGAACCCCTGGCCTAACTGAAGAAACATTTATTTACACCTGTGCATAAGGCCTCAGCTAAGTAGGGTTCACAGCAGCTCTATGAGGTGAGAAGGGGTCAGGTAGAATTAATCCCATTCTACAGATAGTGTAGTTGCCCATCTTGTAAGTGATGGACCCACAAACAGAACCTAAACCTCCAGGGATTGTTAATCTAATCTCATTAAGTCATGCTGCCAAGCAGTAATGGGTTTAATTAAGAGACAGTTAGTAGTGCCATTCCTTGCCATCTCTTACTTAGTTGTGCATTCCTTCCAGTTCACCTCCAATCATCTCTCTCCATTTGTCTTTTGTTCCTGAATGCAGGAACTAAATAAAAAGAGGACCCAGAAGGAGATGGAGCATGCCATGCTAATCCGGCACGACGAGTCCACCCGAGAGCTAGAGTACAGGCAGCTGCACACGTTACAGAAGCTACGCATGGATCTGATCCGTCTACAGCACCAGACTGAACTGGAAAACCAGCTGGAGTACAATAAGAGGCGAGAAAGGGAACTGCACAGAAAGCATGTCATGGAACTTCGGCAACAGCCAAAAAACTTAAAGGTAAGAGGAAACTGAAGTGTTCCCCTGTTTGTGCTCCAGGATACAGTTAGACTGGAGGTCTATATTGAGAAAGACTAAAGCCACATCCAAGCTTAGTAGGGAAGAGTATGATTTATTAGTGACATCTGTCATGGGCATGGGAAGCAGGAGTGAATCTACACGTGCCAGACATTTTTTATCCCTGCACTAGAGATTTGGAATTCCTTTGGCCCTCACTGCCTCTAGATAATTTTAGCTGACTGCTAATTCACTAGCTGTATGGACTAAGCCATCGCTGTATGTCAAGGGGACCATTGTCCTTGTTGACACAGATATGAGTCCAACCTCAAATGCACTGGCCATGTTCCTGTCTCGCCAAATCCTAACCTGTCTAATTAGTGATCTCCGTCATCACAACTCCAAGCGTTAGTGAAATGCGCATGTAACTCTGAGGCAACCTAATGAGTGCCTTCTGGACTGAAATAATACAGCCCACCTCCTCCTTGCCAAAATGCATATTTGATATTGCTACGTGAAAGTATAACGTCTTCATGGGCGAAGAAATCTAAAATCACTTTTCCCTTTCCACTTATGCTGAAATCCAGTGGAAATGGGTTACGATGTGAGGTATTATCCAGATGTTCTCCTTTGTTATTTGTCAAGGAAACGCAGAGCTGGGAGAGCCCGCTTATATGTCACCATCCCCTTTTTCACTTAGAAACACGGTGGGGAGGGAGGTGACCCAAAAAATGGGGGAAAAAACAAGCAATAGAAGACACTGAAGATTTTGACTAGGAAGCCATTAAAATAACGAATAACCTTTAACAAACCAAGCTTCATAGTATTCTGCAATCTGCTTAGAGTTGTGATCCCCTTGTACTAATTCATTTTTAAAAATCCGTTCGTAAAGTCAAAATTACTTCTATTTATTTAATATAGGACCAAAAGTATTGGTAGTTTACTCTTGTCTGTATTATTTTCATTATTACTGACTGGTAATGTGGGTCACTGCACCAAAAGACAACCGGTCCCAGCACCTGTATTGTTATTGGAATGGAAGGCTTTCTGTATTTACTAATGTGTCTTTATTTTCCTTTTGTCACTTTTTCTACACAGGCCATGGAAATGCAAATTAAAAAACAGTTTCAGGACACTTGCAAAGTACAGACCAAACAGTATAAAGCACTCAAGAATCACCAGTTGGAAGTTACTCCAAAGAATGAGCACAAAACAATCTTAAAGACACTGAAAGATGAGCAGACAAGAAAACTTGCCATTTTGGCAGAGCAGTATGAACAGAGTATAAATGAAATGATGGCCTCTCAAGCGGTAAGTGGTTAGGTTCGGTGCCACAGCTTCAAGAGCTTTGGGAATCAAGAAAATTCAAGATCCAGCCTTTTGTTCCCAAGATGATTCTTGCACAAGTTTAGGATATTGGTGTTTTTCTGACCAAAGAACTGAGGAAGTGACGACGCTGAATAAAGCCAAGCCAAAGTGGATACTTGCTGGAGTGTGTCTTATAAGATGGAACTCAAGGAGTAACATGCTCAATCAGACCCGTGGCACATAGGGACTTTGAGGGCAAGATATGATAGATACAGCATATAATATGTTTTCGTTCAACAAAGATGGCGCAACTAATGTCAGGCACAAATGAATAAGACACACAGACACATTCATTCAATAAACTTTTACTAAGCATCTGTGTTCAGCACTCTGCTGGGCTCAGAGATAGAGTAATAAGCTAGAGGGGCAACAATTGATCCCCATCTTCACACTTTTTGTTAGCCAAGCAAGGAAGTCAGAGAACTAAGCAATAAAAAAAAAAAAAAGCATAATAAATGCTTTGAAGTGGGCGGTGAGGGTTGGCGGGTGCTATGGGAGGATAAGTATAAGAGCATCTAATCTGGTCTAGGGAAAGCTTCCCAGCAAGAGCCAAGAAGTTTGAAGGAATGTACTGAAGTAAACAGTCTCCATGGAAAGGGACCTACATGGGGAAGGGTCCAAAAGATGGAAAGTGTGTATTTGGGGCCTGAAAGAACTTTGGTGTGAGTCTAAAGTTCCAGGAGGATTTATGGGAGCCGAAAATGGAGAGGTCATCAAGGTCTTGGTAATCCAGGGGTGGGAGCTTGCCTGTGATTCAGTGAAGCTTTCACAAGGAAATGGGTCTTAAAGAGTAATAGTTTGTCAAACAGGCAGAAGAGGAAAAAGTTATTCCTAGCAGAGGACATAGTAAATGCAAAGACGCAAGGCCTGAAAGAGGACAGTGCATTTGAGGAATGAGTGGTTGATATGGCAGGCGTATAAAGGGAACCAGGTGGATAGTTGGGGATCAGACCCTCGAAAGTCAGGAGTTTGGACATCATTCTATAAACAATGGGGATCTGCTGAAGCTTGTTTTAAAAAGAAAAGTGACAGAATCAGATTTGTGATGTAGAAAGATACTGGCAATAATTTGGCAACTGTAGGTAAAGAGACCTGTTAGGAAACTATTACAGCCCAGGAAAAAAAGTAATGAAACCCTGAACTGAGAACATGCTCCTAGAGATGGTGAGGAGGGAGAAGGATTTGAGAAATATTTAGGAATTAGAAGAGATAGAGCTCCAGGACTAATTTGGGAGGTAGGTTTGATAACAGTGGAATGGGTCATCATTTTACCAAGATTTAAAAAAAATAGAAGGAAGGGTGAGTTTGGATGCCTGGCAGATAATTGACTAAGTTTTAGACATGCTACCTGAGCTATGTGGGTATCCAGGTAGAGAGGTACAGAGATGGAAATCTATAGTTCAAGAGAATGTTAGGACACAAGACAGGTAGCTAGACATCCATGTTAGATGGGGGATGCCTGAGGCCTTCTAGGGACAGGAGATTTTATTAGGAAGGGGACTAAGAACAGAGCTGCGGACGCCACCATTTGAAGGTGGAAGAGAAGCGGAACAAAGGAGATAAATAATTAATGTGGGAGGGGACTTGAAGAGAGCATGTCATGGACACCAGAACAGAAGCTTCTAGGTGATCATTTCAAATGTGGCAGAGAGACCAGTTGGACCTTGCAGGAAATTTGTCCAGTGACTATCACAGACAATCAGTGGACTGGTCGGAGTGGAAGATATTGTAGTGAATACTACGATACGCTATAAAGTGAGGTAGAAACTGTACACGAGATTCCTTTTCCCAGCCACTCATCAGTGACGGAAAGGTGAAAGAACTGTAGCTAGAGGAAGAGACAGTTGAAGGAGCACTTCTGTTTTTGGAGGAAAGGCTTAAACATGAGGTCAGGGGTAGGAATCAGTGTATTTATTCAATCATTCAGTCATTCATTCATTCATCCATCCAGTAAGTATTTATTGAGTGCCCTACTGTGCCCCAGGTACCCTGGGGTACTGTGGTGAATAAGACAGTCATCGATCATGTCTTCATGGAATTTATGGAAAAGTGAGGAAACACATTGAAAAAGCCTACTCTGTGTAATGGCAGAGGAAGTGCAGCATGCCAACAGAGTGTAACCAAGAGAGTACGCTGGTGTGGAGAGTCGGGAAAGGCCTCTCATAGACAAGCTGAGGTGTAGGGAGCACATTCTAGGCAAAGGAACTGCATTGGTAAAGACAGGGGAAATAGTGGCACTTCTAATGAACTCAGAGTCCATTATATTTGGAATATAGAGAACGAGACAGAGACCAAATGAGAATAAGACTGGAGGGGTAGACAGGCCAGATCATGGAGGGGCTTGGAAGCTTTCTAAAGGATTTTGCTCTTGATCCTAAAAGCATTGGGAGGCCATTGAAGAGCATTAAGGGAGGGGGGGACGACATCAGATATGCATTTTTGAATGATCACTCCAGTGACAGGTGGAGAATAGCCTGGGAGATGGTCAGATGGATCTCAGGAGATACTGTATAAAGTATCCTGCTTGCTGCTTTTACCTGGGCAGGAGCAAGTGGTGGCTAGACCAGAAGGGGGCAGATGGGATGAAAGAGAAAGTGATGAAATTTGAGAGATAGGCAGGAGGTGGAAGTGAAAGCATTTAGTTACAGTGTAAATGTGAAGCATGAGGGATTAAGGTTAACTCCCAGTCTCTAGTTTTAACAAAACGGTGGATGATGATGCTACTTACCTATACTGTAAAGAAGGAAGTGGAGCAGCCTGGGGAAGAGGGAAGGGAATGATGATAAACTAATAGTCATGCTGAGCTTGAGTGGCCTGGGCACCACCCAGGTGAAGATGTCTCTAGCAGACTGGGTATGTTAGCCTGGGCCTCAAAAGGGAAGTCTGAAATAGAGGTGAAGAAGTGGGAATCATCCATGTATAGATGGTACTTGCAACCTTGGGAACAGACGAGATTCCTCAGGAAGAGAAATTAGAGGAAGAAGGTAGGGAGTAGCTGGAAAGGAGAGGAGGGAGGGAAAAACCAAGAGGGTATGGTATCTCAGAAGACGAGAGAAAGATTTCGAGAAGGAAAGGGCAATCCACAGTATTAAATGCTGCTGCGAGTCAGATACGATAAAGACACCTTACCACATAAGTAAGGGGTAGGTGGGAATGAGGAGTACAGGAGAGGTTAAGGGTAAGGAGAGGGGAGAGTTGGTAGGGACACCAAAGCTGATAGGACTTTTGTCTTGTTCATCTTTGTGTCATCAGCATCTACAACAATTCCTCATCACAGCAAGTGCTCAATGTATGCCTGTTATGTAAGATGGACAGAATGGGATCAGGAATATAGTTTCAGGATTGCCCTTGAATAAAAGGAGGGAAATACCCTTTCTCCTGAGGCAGGAAGGAGATAAAAGTAGGTATGTTAAATGCCACTATCCTTTAGTGACTGCTTACCATGTGCCAGCCACTGTTTTGGGTATGTTTTAAGTGTTGTTTCATTCTTGTGCAACCCCTTTGACCTTTGAAGTAGTTATTGGTTTAACCCTAATTTACCTGCAAGGAAATTGAAGTTTATTGAAGTAAAGCCACTTGCTTAGAGCAAGAGTTGGCAAACTATTTCTGTAGAGGGGCAGGTAGTAAATATTGTAGGCTTTGTGGACCACAGGGTCGCTGTCACAGCACTCAACTCTGCTGTTGTCAAGCAAAAGCAGCCCTAGGTGGTACGTAAATGAATGAACACGTCTGTGTTCCAAAAAAACCTTATTGACAAAAATAGGCAGCAGGCCAGATTTGGCCCTTGGGCCATAATGTGCTAATTCTTGGCTTAGAGGCTCACATAATGGTAATTAGCTAAGTAGTGATGAAGCTGGGATTTGACCCCGTTTCGTGGGGAGCCCATAAGCCTGGCCATACTACGTTATGCAGCTGCCATCACATCCTTTCATGTTAATCCACTTTAGGAAACAGACCTGATATTTACCTGCACTCCTATAAAACATTTTAATGGATTTGATATGTGCAACTTTGGGGTGATGAATAGCAGATAGTGGAATATCCTCTCTGATTTCTATACTGGCACTTTTACAGTCAGAGCTCGTACAAAATTACATAGTTAACGGACATTAATAAGAGAATGCCAGAAATAACATAGAGATGTTTCAATGGACTAAGCTGCCTATAGGATGAGCCTCTATCACCCATTTGACCAGGGCTCATAACAATTAACAAAGACAATTAGAAAAGAACACACTTTAATTCCCTTTATTGGTAAGGAAACTCCCATGTCAAGAAGGAATTGATAAATCTTACTGGGAGCCAGTAAACCCTTTGGCATTTAGCTATAAGGCTGTTCCTGCTGTGTAGTGACTTTTGTGTCTCTTCTCCCTTCATTTCTCATTGGGAAAATGAGAAAAGAGGTATCCTCTTCAGTGGATTTTAGTGAAAGCTGGGTAGGATTAATTACTAGAAAATGCTTTGGAACTATGATTATGTTATTTATTTCATGTTCATATGTATTTATCCAAAAGCCCTGAAGAATACACTGTGCAGATAACTTTCTAAAACTATTCTAATAACATTTCCAGAAGCTTCTTAATCAAGATATTGAGATATATTGTTAATTGTCACAAAGTCTACAGATTAGGGAAGAAAGCATAAAATGGAAAATAAGTGTCTGTATGGAAACATGTGGATAAACTCAGGGTTGACAGAACTGTCTAATTCAAGGATTCTAATCTCCTAGTTCCCAGCTGAACTGAGGGCCTGATAAATTTAGGCAAAACCAAGCCTGGGACAGGAGGATCATCAACCACAAAACAGAGTCCCACGAATGGCCCCAAACCTCCAATTATGCTCATTGAAAGATTGGCTGGCTTTGCCCATTCCTCATAGAGAATCAATAGCATGGTGTGTAAATACAAAGTTCAGGTGCCATAAGGAGCAAGGAACTCTATCGACCTGCGTTATAATCTGGACTTTACTGCTTCAAACCGGAATATGTCCCTTAAGATCATCCAGGGAATCTTCTGTGGGGAAGAGATTTTGAACCACTTTGGTTGGCCAGCAAGATAACTTGTATAGCCAACTATAGGAACCAACATTACTTGCTAGGAGCATAACTGTACTGTGGGATAGTCCTCAAGCGTAATGGAGATTGGACTCATTTTTTTAGAGCTAAGGATATCTAAATATGTGGTGGTTTTTAGGGTTAAAGATATATACATATGGAAATGGTTAGTCAGAGCCAAAATAATAACAGCTACTATTTACAGAACACTTGGTATGCATCTAGAACTATGCCTAGGATTTCATATGAATTCTTTCATTTAATCCTCATACCAATCTTAGACAGTAGGAACTATTACTGTTATTTTCTTGAGAGGAAAAGCATGAGACCTGGAGGGGTAACTTCTCAAGGCGACATACCTGAGTGAATTGTGGAGCCTAGATTTCAAGCTCAGGAGTCTATCTCCAAAACCCACAGGTTTAATCACCGGAGCATGTAGCCTTCCTGACTCCTGCTAGTGTGGTTTTAAGAAAACCAGTTTTTCTTAAGAAAAGAATGTTTTCGTTTTCTTAAGAAAGAATGTTTTAAGAATGTGTTTGTAGATCTTTGTAACCCGTGGGGCAGAACGTACTATTTTTGATTCCTAACTCTGAATGTACCCAGGGCATCTTTTTCTGAGGGGACCTGTTTCAGTCCAAACAAGGAAACCTCTTCCAGTAGTCACCAGGTGCCGTAAGCTAGGAGTGAATTACAGTGTGTGTCTTTTGTGCCCGCAGTTACGGCTAGATGAGGCTCAAGAAGCGGAATGCCAGGCCTTGAGGCTACAGCTCCAGCAGGAAATGGAGCTGCTCAATGCCTACCAGAGCAAAATCAAGATGCAAACAGAGGCACAACATGAACGTGAGCTCCAGAAGCTAGAGCAGAGGGTGTCTCTGCGCAGAGCACATCTTGAGCAGAAGGTATGAGAGTGTTAGTCTGGGTCCTGTACAGTTGGGTGGAGGATGGACCATGGCCTAGGGAATTGCCATTTACGGAGCCCTGCCTGTGTACCTAAACTAGGCACTGTTCACTTATTATCTGCTTTTATCCTCCTAGTACCCCTAAGAGGTAGGCATAATCTCCATTCCACAGGCAGGACACTAAGGCTCCAAATGGTTAAGTTACTCGCATAAATCTGACCCCACAGCCTCTTTCTGTTACTCTGCTAGGAAAGCCTACACCTTCACGGCAGAAGAATGGCATGGGTGATGGGGCAGTTGATAAGACATTCGCGAAAGGTGCTATGAGCTGATAGCACGGCTGCTAAATGGTATGAGGAAGCCAGATGCAGATTTGGTTTTTATTTTCAGCTATTTCTAAGCCAAAAGAAATCACCAGCAGGGCTCTTTAAAAAAGTTAAAATGGAGAGAGGCTGATATTGCCATGCATGATCAATGTTATCAGAATTATTCATTGCTTTAAATATTACTGAAGAATATGAAATAGAAAAGATTTCTAAAGCATCTCAAAGCTGTTAAGCATTTATTTGCTTAACCGGTTATTTGTACTTTCTTCTGGTACTTCCCTGAGACCAACGTAAGAGACTATTTTCACAGCTCCTGTTCTAGAACTAAATTGCTAATGACCCAGGGGGCATTTGGCTCTCTATGGGAAAGCAGCACTATCTAATTGTGCTTGAGTGTCTTTTAGCTTCTCCTGAGCCATCTCCTGCTGAGACAGGACACTGACCTAGATCAGCCCGGCTGCTTGGTTTGCTAGAATGGTAGTACTAGCCCCAGGTGGGCCCCAAACATTTTTATTCTTGTGAGCAAATTTTAAATATAATGGATGAGATACAAAACATTTATCCCAGGATTCTCCCAGCCTTTCCCAATCTAGTTTACTCTGAGTTCCTGTGTGTTTGAGTATCATATGTGTGCATGTACATGACCGGTGTGTGTTTGCAGGCGCCTGCAGGGAGATCTTTTCCATTAAGAACTGTTCATTGTGCTTATTTCAGATTGAAGAAGAGCTGGCTGCCCTTCAGAAGGAACGCAGCGAGAGAATAAAGTACCTATTGGAAAGGCAAGAGCGAGAGATTGAAACTTTTGACATGGAGAGCCTCAGAATGGGATTTGGGAATTTGGTTACATTAGATTTTCCTAAGGAGGACTATAGATGAGATTAAATTTTTTTGCCATTTACAAAAAAAAAAAAAAAAAAGAAAGAAAAAGAAAACAAAAAATTTCAGACCCTGCAAAACCACATTCCCCATTTTAACGGGCGTTGCTCTCACTCTCTCTCTCTCTTACTCTTACTGACATCGTGTCGGACTAGTGCCTGTTTATTCTTACTCCATCAGGGGCCCCTTCCTCCCCCCGTGTCAACTTTCAGTGCTGGCCAAAACCTGGCCATCTCTTCTATTCATAGTACACGTCACAGTATTGATGTGATTCAAAATGTTTCAGTGAAAATTTTGGAGACAGTTTTAACAAAACAATAAACCAACAACAACAACAAAAAAAAGTGGATGTATATTGCTGTAAGCAATCAGTCATTACCACCAATCTGTGAAAGTAAAGCAAAAATAATAATAATAATAATAAATGCCAAGGGGGAGAGAGACACAATATCCGCAGCCTTACACCTTAACTAGCTGCTGCATTATTTTATTTTATTTTATTTTTTTGGTATTTATTCATCAGGAATAAAAAAAAACAAAGTTTTATTAAAGATTGAAAATTTGATACATTTTACAGAAACTAATTGTGATGTACATATCAGTGGTGACATATTATTACTTTTTTGGGGATGGGCGGGTGGGTGGGGTGAAGAGATCTTGTGATTTTTAAGAACCTGCTGGCAAGAGTTTAACTTGTCTTCAGCATATTCTGATTGTATCATAATCATTTTCTGCTGTTGCAGAGGATGTGAATACACTTAAGGAGCTCACAGAATCCCAGTAGCACAAATTGGGCTTTGGCAAATCGTGTATTTTGTGTATAGAAGGAATTTAAGGAGAGGTATTACTTATTTTCATATTGTATTTTAACTGTTTCTCTGATCAAATTTTTTTACTTCCTCCTCCTATTCCTCCCCACCTCCCTCCTTTTCCAATTCAGTATTTGGAGTTCAACACTGTCTCTCAATCAGATCATCTTGATCTTTTTCTTTATTTCCCTTCCCCTCCCTGAGTCCCATATCTTGGTCATAAATATTGCATTATTCACACTTTCAAACTGTGTATTTTCTTACAATAAAAAATGATGAAAAAAAAAAGGCTTTACTTCTTTTGCATGCACTTTAAAAAAAAAAAAAACATTTTTCAGGTTCCAAGGAAGAGCATGATAACTGTCAGAGCTTTTAATTATATTTGTAAATAAAAGTGTTCATCACATCGCCTTGCTGTGTTATTGTAGCAGGAAGTTTCCCTTCTAGGTTCACCAGCTCATAATTCAGAGGGAGACCTGCCCTTCAGAAACCGTCCTCCACAGCCCTGGATGTTCCAAGAAGAGCCATCCGAGATTTTCAGGTAAAGTTGTGTCTTCCAAGTTCTTCTACGGGGCTGAAGATAATGTCCCACTGTTTAAAGTGGTCAGTTGCACCTGTTTGCCCTTTAGAAAACAGCACATGTGCATGTGTGTGCACACCTGCACACATACACACACACATACACGCCCCAATGTGCCAGTCGGACTTAGGCACATGCACTGCTAAGAAGTTAAACACCCTTACAGAAAAGCAAGCTATTAAGGAGAGATTATGGCCAAGTATTTGAAATGGTCCCACTGCAATGATAGATTCCCTCATATTCTGCTTTTATTAGAATAATTTTATGTGCATAACAATATAGTGGTAAAATATATAACTCCTAAGATAGGTTTTTGGGGTCAAGACAATTTCAGTAAGATCTCCTTTTTCAGGGTTCTTAGTCCTGGACATTGAGAATTTATCTTTAGCATGATGACCTGAAAAATCATTCCTGTATCCTATAGAATGTTCATTCATCACAGACGATCAAGACCAGTCATGTTCACTGTGATAGACTAAAGCAGAAAGATATACTCAAAAGATTACAAAATAATTATCAAGTTTCCTAAGCAGCTTAGTTCACTGAAGTTTCTATATTAGGTACATCCAAAAATAACACTGGAAAGGGCTGGAAAGAATACTCATAATTGTCCATGAAAAACAGATAACCTGTATTGCATGCTTAAGCTTATTACTATTTGATGGGACACTACATTAAGCATTTTACAGATGAGGAAATAAGCTCAGACCAGGGTAAGTGGTGGCAGTGGAGTCTGAATCGAGACCTGTCTGATTTCAGAACCCACACTCCTAAGCATAGGTCACACGGCCATTCAGAAGAACATTAAATCATCAGTAAGACAGAAAAACTTCCTACAGTTTGTTTCATCTCTCTCTGTAGTGAAAAATGTCTAGCTAGCTTGTGAAAGGGCTTTATTTCTGTGAGACTGTAGGTGCTGATCTTTAGAAAAGCTCCCCCTCCACGAGTTTGTCAGTGATGTGCCCCAAGGTAGAGTTACCGCAAAGAAGGAATGTGAGTCCCTGCTCCTAACACCTGGTACAGACTGAGTCTTCCAACTCCTAGTACCTGCATGAGGAGGCAGTGAGAATAGACAGGAACCAGAATGGCAGCAAAAGAACAGGTACAAAAGAGGTACTAGGACAGCAGCCAAGAGCCTGTGTCCTGTATTCTTCCAGCACATAGTAATCTCCCCTGAGTTTAAAAAGGAAAGAATTATTACAGGTTTGTCGTATGTATTGGTAAGGGCTGCTTAAACTATTCACTCAATCAGTATCTTTTAAGTCTGGTGCAGTGCCAGGTGCTTAAGATGCATCCGTATTACCTTAAAGAGGTAGAGATCCTTGCCCTACTGGAGCTTACATTAGGGGTAGGAGGAAAATGATGACACAATAATTATAAACAATAAATGGTCTTACATGGTCATAAGTGCTATAAGGAAAAAGGAAAGGCTAAGGAGGAATCTGAAGTGCCAAGATCAGCATACTTTTGCTCATTCATTCAAGAAATATTTGCTACTGTGTGCCAGGGGGGTGTAGCAGTAAACAGGATGCATCCGGTCACTTCTCTGCTGGAGCTCATGGTTTAAATGTCCACTGAAACAAGTAAATCAAGGGACTAAGTTAATCAACAGTAGGCAAGCCATGACAATGCCAGTGGTGGGCACCACCTGGAGTTCGAAGGAACTGAAACAATTACAGTCATAGGAAATACCAGAGAACACTTACCAGTGATCTCTAGTTGAGTAAAAAAAATTATTTCTTCAATTTACCACCACCTGTAATTATTATGTGTCTGTTGAAAAAGCATATTCTGGGGCATCTGGAAACATGTTCCTGTAAGAACTCCATATCCCCCTCTGATTTTAATTTAGTGATGTATTTTGCCATAGAAATGATGACATAAAAAATACATTTTTCTTCTAGTTTGGCAGAGAAACATGTAAGTCTTTCCCACTGATTACAGCTAAAAACTAGATGAAATGCAAAAGCAACTATCTAAGAACTCTGAAAAAATAAAAGCAGGTGGCTTGTGGAAAAGCCACCTACACAGAGGAATGAGGTGAAATAAAATCATCCTCAGATGAAGAAAAATTAAGAGAAGTCATCGTCAGAACTATTCTACAGGAAATGCTAAAGGAAGTTCCTCATACTGAAGGGAAATGATACCAGAAGGAAACTTGGATCTCTGGGAATGAAGGAAGAGCAACAAATGGTAAATATCTAGATAAATATAAAAAACGTTTTCCTATATTCTTTTATTTTTCATCAAAAGCAAAAATTATAACATTGTCTGGGGAGGGTTTTGATGTATTTAAATGCAACGCATATGACAACTATAACAAAGGTTGGGGGTTAAAGGACCCATATGGTGACCGTGCTTCTACATTTTACATGAGGAATTTACAATTCTTATTCTAAGCAGACTGAAAAAATAAGTATGTATATTGTAACTCCTAGAGTAATTACCAAAAACAAAAAGAAAACCCAAAGAGGTGTAATAGCCAAAATCCAATAGATAAATTGGATATTAAATAATTCAAAAGAAGGTAAGAAAGGGAAAACAGAGATATAAAGAAAAAGAGGAGCAAACAGAAAACATAAATGGTAGACCTAAATCCCACCATAGGGATAATTACATTAAATATTTACAGACAGAGTGCATTTCTAAAAAGGACTATTTGCTTCCTATAAGAGACAAACTAAAAAGAAAGATAAGTTCAAAGTAAACAAATGGGAAAAAAAGTGCCATGCAAGTAGGCATAAGAGGTCTATCAACTAAAATAGACTTCAAGACTAAGAGCATTATCAAAAATAAAAGACATTCATAATGAGCAAAGGAATATCAAGAAGATACAATTTACAATTTTAAATGTTTTTAAAAAAATCAATTTCAGCTCGGGTCATGATCTCAGGGTTGTGAGATTGAGCCCCGCATGGGGCTCTGTGCTCAGCATAGAGTGCTTGAGATTCCTTCCCTCTCTCTGCCGTCCCCGCCAACCAGCCCCGCTCTAAAATAAATAAATAAAATCTTTAAAAAATAATAATCCGAAAGATACAGATTCCTGAGTGGAAGGGACACCAGTCTAAGATCAGCTTTCTGATGTTCATGGTCATCAGAGTTAGGGGGTTGATGAGTGGGCTTTAGAGAGCTCTGTAAAAACTCAGTTGTATGTGAATTTTTGTAGATTTTTGTAGAAGTACACATTTGGGGAAGGAGAGAAGGAACTTCTATGGTATGGTGTATGGCTATAAAGAAATCCATATGCCCTAAACTTAAGAACCTCTTTACAATGATTCATTCAACTGATGGTCATTAGATTTCTTACGTCCAACTCTGGAGATACGAGCAGGACACTGGTTGTCCCTGCCTTCAAGAAGGATCCAGTCTAGTGGAGGAGATAAACATTAAACAAAAAAATGACACAAGTTTACAGATTTTAAAATTACAAATGGTAGTGTTACAATGGAGTGGTACAGGAGAATCCAGCCTAGTCCGGATTCCCTGAAGGCCAGTTAAAGGATAATGGCTCAAAGAAAGTGGAAGAGGAAGATTCTAGGTAATATTTGTAAAGGAGCAGTCTGGGTTGTAAAGGAACTGAGAGGCAGCCGGCAAGTTTGGAGCTTAATGACAACCACAGGAAGCTAGAGGCAGACGGGGGGGTGGGTGGGGGGGAATCACATCTTATAGAGCCTCATAGGTCATTTAAGGATCTGGTCTACATCCCAGAGCAAGTCAAACAGCTGACAGGTTTTAAGTGGATGCTGAGGCTGTTTGACTTAGCACCAGTTTAAGAACAGAAGTCCTTTGCTCCTTGACCCAGGAGAGGATATCGGCCACAGGCTGCCACGTGTAAGTATTATCTAGATACCAACCTTGTGTTCCCAAGATCTGGTCTCTATTAATTGGGTTTAATTTAGGGCTTCCAGAGCAATGACACGTTTGGCCATGAAATCCGAATGATAAGCACTTCCGAGGTTCCAAGGTTGTTGGAAATACTGGCCTCTGGCAGGGCTGCTAAAGCAAATTAAAGACTCCCGTATCTCTTCATGCTAAACCCTTACAGAGATATAGACACACTTTTGGTAAACATTATAAACAGGAAACAACCTTGAAGAAAGCTGGTCAATTGTAGACGTTATTCCTACATGTGAATCGGGTCAAGTTCATCATTTCCACATATTCACTTCATCTCAACAAAAGACCATTTTCTCCAACGACCCTGCGAGGTAAATAAGGCAGAATGATGGTCCCCTCCCCCTGCCCACCCTGCCACCACTCCTTTTCCACAGGAGGAGGCTGAGCCTCGAAGAGAACCTGCAGGCGTGGTGGTTATGAGCTGGGCTCTGAGACAAGCTGGCTTCAGAATCTGGATCACCCACTTCCCAACTCGGTGTCCTGGGGCAAGTTCCCCTCACCTTCCAGGTTTAATAGGTGAGACAGGCTATCCCCTTGTTTCTACGCCTCTTAATAGATCTTTTCCTATGTATTCCTTTCATGTGAACTTCTTGCGTATACACTACGTATACACTACCTTTTTTGGTTGGGTTGTTGACCTTTTTCTGAATCATTTTTGAGTCTAAGCCTATTTTAGACAAGGAAACGAACATACCATAATTCCTCATTGATTTTTCAGTCTCTGTGACTGACAAAGTACTGTGGTCAGCAGGTAAGTCTCAAAGAAAACAGGAGTTTAGAGAAAAAAAGAGTAAATGATTCTAAAAACGAATATCAAATTGTCAAAATGTTTAAAGTTTGAGAAAACTGCTTAAGGGTATGAGGAGAGATACTTTCATATACCATGGACTTGAATATAATCATGTGATCTTTTTGGAGGGTGGTTTGTCAGTATCAGTATTGAAAATGTATATACCCTTTGACCTGATTATTTCAATGCTAGAAATCTACCCCAGTAAATTGCCTGCAAAAGCATGTATACATACAGAAAGATGTTTACAGAAGCACCATTTATAATAGCAAACAACCAGGAGTAATCTAATCACAGTAGGGGACTAGACTGGTTAATTACAGAACATCCAGAAAATAGAGTATTTTTTCAAAATGACGACATGAATCGTAGGGTCCTGTTAACTAAAGATACACTGCACAAAGGTGCATTACTTGGGGGAAAACAGTGCATCACAATGTATGCTGGTGTGTATAGCAAGACCATAATTTCTAAAGAGAAAATATGTAGATATACGCTGATGTGGATATTCACATTTGTGTCTTTTTTCAGACTGCTGCTGAAGCACCAGGAAGGTCAGGGTGGAAGGCACTTCTTCCGGTGCTGTGTGCCTTGTCTAACCATAGGCATGTGTTCCTTCTTGCATTTAAAGTCAACAGGGTAGGGACAACTGGGTGGCTCAGTCTTAAGCGTCTGCCTTCAGCTCAGGTCATGATGCCAGGGTCCTGAGATCGAGCCCCGCATAGGGCTCCTTGCTCAGGGGAGAGCCTGTTCTCCCTCTGCCTGCCGCTCCCCCTGCTTGCGCTCTCCCTATCTGACAAATAAATAAACCCTTTAAAATAAATAAATAAATAAATAAAGTCAACAGGGTAGGGGGTGCCCGACTGGTTCAGTAGGTAGAACAAGCAACTCTTGATCTCAGGGTTGTGAGTTCAAAGCCCCACGGAGGGCATGGAGGCTACTTAAAAAAAAAAAATTGCAAAAACAAAATAAAATAAAAAATGAAGTCGGTGGGGTAGTTGTTTTCTTTATATAACTTTTGTTTTGCAAATTATTTAAAACTTGAATTTTAAAACCCTGAAGTTAGAAAATAATTACTCTCTACTGTCCCCTCCACAGAGATTACACAAAGTAACATTTCCAACAGCGTTGCCAGAGAAGGAACTGCCGGGAATGGTGGGGGAAAGACCCAGCTTTGCTTAATTAGCACCTGCCACACCCAACCACGATCCCTTCTCTGGCACAAACCAGGTCAGTGATGTGAACCTTCAAATACTTCCTTTCCTTTCTTTTTGGTACATCAAAGGGTATGAAAATACAGTTGACCCTTGAACAACAGGGCTTTCCAATGCGTGGGTCCACTTACATGTGGACTTTTTTCAGTACAGGGCTGTAAATGTATTTTCTCTTCCTAATAATTTCCTTAATGACATTCTTTTCTCTAGCTTACTTCGTTGTTAAGAATACAGCATATGATACCTGTAACACACAAAATGTGTTAACTATTTGTTAGTGTTAAGGCTTCCAAGTCAACAGTATGCTATTAGCAGTGAAGTTTTGGGGGAATGAAAAGTTATACACTGATTTTCGACTGCACAGGGCAGTCAGTGCCCTAATCCCCATGCTGTTCAAGGATCAACTGTAATCTCCCCCCACCCACCCTTCCGCCCTTTGGGTGTGGATTCTCTACGGATCGCAAGTCAAAACAGTGAGAGGTGTAGCCTAGTTCTAAGTCACTGTTCCTGCATGCAACAACACCGAGGGGGAAGGTTTCCCGCTGGTTTCACTCTCAGGTGAAAAGGACCACTTGTGAAAAGCAAAGGTACTTTCTGGGCAAAAGGAGTTGGCCTAAAACTTTGCGATTTTTTTTTTTTTTTCCAAACCCTCAAGTTGAAATGTAGTTTGATGGCACGTGTACAAGCATGGATCCTCTGTATGGTGCTGGAATCAAGTCCCAGTAGTCACTGCTGGTCTGGGAAAGGGGCTACTCACCCTTAGAAGTTGTCCCTTGACTTCCCACATTTATGAAGCCCCATACCCAAAAAAGGCAAAATATCTGGAGACCTGGTTCATCCACACAATGTTTTTATTTTTAGTCAACTATAAGCAAATAGCAGAATTAACACAATATTCCACAACTTCAGATTGGCTTTCCTATAGACAAAGATGACCAGTTCGATAGACACAGACTTAGGGATTTCTGACAAGCCCTCACCCAGCCCTGCAGCTCATCTACATGGCTGTGCCTTAACCACAGGGCAACTCTCCCTATTGCTTTTTCCAGTACTGCTCTTCAAAGGAGCCAGGGCAGGACACTGACCCCTAGTTAACAGTCCGAGATGTACCATGTTGGGGGTTAGTGGACACGCCAGCCTCTGGCTGTCTTGGGGAGAGACACGGCCGTGAAAACACAACCCAGAAGTGCCATCATGCACAATTCCTGATTCAGGCTCACAAAAGCAGAGGCAATGAATCTTTTTTTTTTTTTAAACCTCCCTTAAAGATTCTTTGACACTCTGCTCTATTACTATAGACCTGGTCTTTTTACCTGAATTTTTATTTCTTTAAATTCTGGGTTGCTATTCTTATATTAACAATTCGATGACCCCAAATCAGTACCAAAATATCCCCCAAAATAGAGTTCAAATTTGATCAAAACATAAATGCGGGGGGGGGGGTGACCCTCTAGGATTATAAAGGACAGGCAGAAGGAAAGGTCACTCTAAACCACTACCTGATTGCTCAGGCCTCACCTGTGAGAATGGGAATGGGGAAGCAGAGAAATCTACATGCATCACTGTACTGCTTGAGACTTCCAGCACAGTTTGTCTCCTAGCATTCCCCTACTTCCCAGACAGCTGCTCATAGAGTTTGGGCACATAGTCATCCCATTCTGCCTGGTAACACGTGCCAGCCACTGGGGGCCCAAGCTCGTACTTTTTGCGGAAAGATGCCACTTTGAATTTGCCACGGTGGTCTCCAGATCGGTTGCTGAGGATGGGCTCGTCACACTTCAGTGGCCCATTCTGCTCGTAAACCAGCCAAACATAGCGGTGAAGGCCTAGGGGGAGAGGCAGGACGGAAGATGTACACACAACTAGGCAACAGGGTTGGAGACATCCCCCGTGTTCACAGGAAGTGCCAACTTGGAGGGACCCAGCCACCCCATTTACAAGAGGGGCTGACCCGCAGAGGTGGAAGGAGTCAGATCACTCACCTGCCCACAATCACCCAATGGCCTCCCACTGCAACTGGGGTAAAGTCCACACCCAGCTTTAGGGCCTCAAGGCCCCTGCCCACCCCTCCTATCGCATTTGCCCTTCACTCATCCTGCTTGGGGCTCCCAACGCAACTCCACTGGGACCCGACTGCTAGTCATTTTCCACCACACGCATCTGAATACCCCTTCCACTTCTCTGAAAGTCTGACTTTCCAATTTAGTCTCCTGACTAGAAAGAGAACTCCATAAAGCAACAGTGTTTGTCTCATTGACTGTTTTCGCCCCAGAACCTACCCTACCTAGTGCCTTGTAAAACTCACTCTAACCAACTAAGTAGCAAAGATGCTGAAAAACATCTTGTTTTCAAAGGTGCTTACATGGTCACCTTCATCTGTCAGTCAGTATCCGTGGACTAAAACTACTATGATTTGGGCATTTTATTATATGCAAATTATACTAACAGAGTATTTTTTTTAAATCGAAAGGGGAAAAAAAAAAGTCACTGAGGCTTTTTTTTGTTAATGAGAACACAGCTCCTACTTGAGAGAATTGCTTTATTCTCATGTGTGTACTTCCCATAATTAAACTGCCTAATTGTATAACTGCCCTAGAGAACTTAACAGATCCCTGGGAAAGATGTACCTTTACCTTCCTCTTATGAACTTGCGAGAGGGCCTGAGGCCATCTGAAGCTTTGGGGTCTACAGATAAAGCATGAGTCTACGGCCAACTGTTCTTGTCAGGGACCTCCTTGTACCTTCTCAGACTAACACGGCCCAACAATGTGTCCACCCACCACTACTTCGTTCCTGCAAAAGAAAGCATCCTGCAACGCACAAGTATTAACAGTGCATCTCCCACTATTAGCTTATCCCACTTGGAGAGTTTCAATACAGTATCCTCTCCCTCTTTGTATGCAGAGCCTGTGATACACAACAAAATACAACATGTGTATCTTCAGTATACTTCTTAAAGCCTTCCAAATCTTTTCAAGATGATACCACCCTAAAAAGGAGCTATAAAGAGATAACAAAGCCAATCTTTTATAATTACTTAGGATACTATGATCATTTCTGAGATCTTTCAGGGCAACTGGAAACTCAAAGATCCCACAGGGCAAAGGTTGAATATAGAACTGAGATGGGTTAACTGTTCAATCCCCCCCCACCAACTCCCCCAGAAGTTGTTCCAAGCATTCTGCAACACTGCTTCCTTGGAATCCTCTCACCAACTTCCCTGCATATAAAGGCCTAGTGGCCAAGAGGCAAAGCTAACGGAGGGTCCACCTGACCAGAACCCAAGGTTCTAGCCACCTGATGCTACTGCAGGTCTCAATGTCTCTGGCAGGCAACTGCCTTGGAGGTGAACTGTGCTGCCCAGACGCTCCACTAGGCTAAGAGATCTCAGAGAACCCAGACTAAAATCTCCAGCCCTTTGGGCCAATCCTAATGTGTACCCACTGCCCCCCTCTCACCTCCCCCACAAAGCAGCCTTTACTGACCTGTGCCCTTGGGAGGCCCAGAGCCAACATAATCGGAGAGGACTGTGCCACTGCTGATGTTGTTGCCCTTCATGTTGACCACCAGAAAATGGTGCCACTCCCTAAGACAAGGAACACAGACCGGTCAGCACCGCAGGAAGTAAGTACACACTCACTGCACTGCCAGCATGAAGCACATGCTCTGGACCAGGCTGCAGCAATGAATAAGACAGACAGTCCTGCTTTCTTGGCCAGTGCAAACCTCACTGGTCTGCAGAAGACAGGGCCCCATACCTCCCTCCCGCCCTCTGAGATTCTATCTGCAAGCTTCTGTAAAGGGCCAGACGGTAAACGTTTTAGGCTTTGCAGTTCACACGGTCTCTGTCACTATTCAACTCTGCGGCTACAGTGTGAAAGCAGCCATAGACAAGACATTAAGTAAGGTCTCACGGCTGTGTCCCAACAAAACTTCATTTATCAACACTGAAATTTGAATGTCATGTAATTTTCACATGTTACAAAGTATGACTCTTTCCATTTCAGGCATTTAAAAATGTAAAAACTATTCTTAGCTCATGAGGCTATACAGAAACATGTGTCAGGCAGATGGGGCTCTCGGCTTACAGTTTCTAGACTCCTGCTCTAGGGACTGAAGAGGTAGGAAATGCACACTCTGGCTTAAGCATGTGTGTGAGCATCCCAGACTCGGTCTCCTTCTCCTGGCACAGCATGTCCAGCAAGGGGCTTACACAGTGCCAGGAAGCACCAGGTCCTATTTGGATAACCTGGTGTTCCCAATCTTTCTTGCCTGTATTTTGGGTCCTTCCTGCTGGGAGCATCCGGATCTGTCATGACCAAGGTGTAGAGTTTACCTGGATCAAGGCCATCCCACGAAATACTGGTGGGCCGGTTCTTAACCTGTAGGAAGGAACCACTTTGGAGTTAAAAAGTCAGAAATGCTGAAGAAGCCAACACTCTTTGATTTCAGGTTCCTCAAAGGTAAATCACAGTAGATTATTAAGAAAAACTAAAGTGTATTGACTCTACTAAGAGCCAGGAGCTTAAGTTTAACGTATGTTATTTTAGTTCCAACTACACTACAGGACTCCTGCCCTAGCGTGTTATTAACAGAAAGAGGTGGGGTCAGGATTTCAACCCTGGAGCTGACGCAATCCTCTGAACTACAACCTCATTTGGTCTGGAATGACAGAGTCTCTAGATTTGGTGACCAGCAGCTTAGCTGGGGCCTGTTAAAGTGAAATCTGAATTAACTGGATACTTAAAAGTGCACAGAAAATGAGCAGACTGGACAGTGAGTCTGGGAAAACGAAGGCTGCAAGAGGGGCACTTTATATGTGAACATCACAACAGTAAACTGTCAGAACAATTTATTCACACCATTGCCCTGAACCAACAACTGGCAAGTGTCGGGCACTCTAGTTCCCCCACTTCCGATAGCCAGGCCCTAACCAGCTCGCAGGCCAAACGGTAGAACAAGGCCGGCCAAGGCCGGCCGTTGCCCTCCAGCCTTCCAGCTGCAGAACGCGCTTACCTTTGGGTGGTTTCATGCCCTTGCCCGCTAAGACAAAGGGAGGATTCGCTAGGCGATGCTGGTCACCGGTTACATAATGCGTCACCTGATCTCGGGTGGGGCTTTTCCTCCCCAAACTGAGGCCTAAAATCCTGAGACCCAAGGGGAGGTCTGGAGCCGAAGGGATAGCCATGGCCACCTACTTCTCGGGCACCGCCCCCTCCCCGCCCCCGCGCCCGCAGCCCAGGCTGTTTCTGGGCCTAGGCCCCAGCCTACGCCTTGAAGTCCCTGGAAAGTAGATCACTTTCTCCTGCAGGCGGAGCTCCGCCCGCCACGTGCCGGGTTCCCAGAGCCCGCAGGTGTCTGCAGGCCTGCGGCGTGGGCACCGCTACCCCTTTTCCCTCGGAGGACCCGGCGCACAGAGACCGGAACATCCTCCCCATCTACGCCAGGTACCCGCCCGCTGACCTCCACGCTTTGAGCAGCTGCACGCCTCCCCCGCCTAACGCCCTCGGGTACCTGGGTGGGCGTTAGCACTTTGCCCAACTCGTCGATCTCCGTCCCGGTGTATTTGACCTGCAGCGGATGCTGCGGCCGCTCGTCCACTTCCTGCAGGCTCAGAGGCCCGGACCACTTGCTGAGGTCCACCGGCATTGCGGAACCGAGCTGGGGAAACAACGAAGAGTCTCTGCAAACTAGAAACAAGCCTGCAACGCCGACTCCCAACAGTCCGCAAACTGGCCAGAGGAGGCGCGGTATCAGCCGCCGGGGAAGCGCACGCGCCGGAGCCACAGCCCCGCCCCGCCCGGATCCTCCAGTCACAGGCGAGTCCCGGCCCACTCTGCTCTCTTATTGGTCAAAGCCGGTAGCGCGGGACGTCTCGCGCTCCCAGGTCAATAGAGTAGGTTTTGTCTTTCGTCTTGTACGGGTGGGGCTTGCTACCCGCCCCTGCGGCAAGAACTGTGGCTCGGTTTGCAAGCCCAATGTTTCAAGGAATGCAATTAAACTAGCTTTGAGGTTTGTTTTTGTTTTTACCATTTTGCATGATTTTTTACGCTGCTTTCTAAGTGCAGAAATCGTAAGGCCTTGCCTTTTTCCCCACGTTTTACAGCAAGCCTGATTGCCCTCCCCTCGCTGTATTTTCGCGCATGCTCACTGTTTTGGTAACTGCCGCGTGAGAGGACCTGCGGTCGAACTTTTGAGCATTTTTCTCAACGGACAAATATATTTGCACATGTACTTGATCCCCCGGTCTCCATTTAGTGCAAACAAGATTCCTGGGAAGTGATTTTTTTTAAAATTAAATTTAAAAGCCATAATTATTTTTTCTGTTTTGCTGACAAGGGGTTCTGCCTCTGCCAAAACTGCTCTCACGGTGGCCGCGAAATGCTTTCTTTTTACTAAATATAATGGGTGCTATTTAATAGTCCTTATCCTGTTTGACCTAAGGACCGCCATCGACATTGATAACCGCCCCTGCGCAGGTAATAAAAAATGCTGTTGTTTTCTTAGTGGTAATACAAGTTCATTGTAGAGAATTAGGAGGAAAAAAAACCTAAAAGAAGTAAATAATCATTTCTATTCCACCTCTTGGATATAAACATCAGTAACAATAATTTCAGTAACAATTTCATTCTGTTTATTCACTAAAAACTTGCATTAAACTCTACCATTATAGGGGTGCCTGGGTGGCTCAGTTGATTAAGCCTTGGACTCTTGGTTTCAGCTGAGGTTATGATCTCAGGGTGGTGAGATCAAGCCTGCTGTTAGGCTGGTGCTAGGTGTGGAGCCTGCTTAAGATTCTTTCTCTCTTCCCCTGCCCCCCCTTTCTCTCCCTTTCTAAAAAACAAATTCTACCATTATAGAATATCTGTATCAAAAATAGATTATTATTTTAACGGCTGCTTCTGTTCTAGATGCACCACAATTTCTTCAACAGTTCTCTTGATGTTGGACATTTATGCTTTTTGTTGGTTTTTCCTTTTTACAAACACTGCGGAAATGAACATCTTTATACACATACATTAAAACACTTGGTAGATAGTTTCAGGAAAATTTTATTAGGCATGCTAGGCCAAAGAGTACTCCAATGAGGATGGCTGCCATTTGCTGACCATCACCACTGCCATGTGCCAGGCCCTGACCCAAGGAAGACCTTGAAACTCCACGTCTCGTTTCATCCTCACACCAACACAATGTGGGAGGCAGTGCTGTTAACCCATTCCATAGATAAATAAACTGAGGCTTGGGAAGGTGCTAAGTGACAAAACTGGATGAAAGCCTGCCTGGTTGGCTACAAAGGCCAGACGCAAAGCCCTTAGGCACACTCTAGCTGGGAGTGCAGGGGGGAAATAGAGGTGAGACAGTCATGATCTGGCGTCCAGAAAGCTTCTTCTAGGAAAGGTGTCACCGCGAAGACCCCACTTGACAACCATGAGAATGTGCCTCTTAACTCTGAGTGCTGGAAGAGGATTTGGCCAGTGTCCCAGGTGCTGTGCTCTGCTTTTAGGCCAAGGCCATACTCTGGCAGGCTTCCCCCCGGGGAATGACTGAGCTCTGCAAAGATACAGAGGCAGAGCAGGGACGCTGGGGCCCCTCTGTAGTCAAGATGGGCTTACCTGCTTTCCTCGAAACTGCACCTTAGATAGACACTTCCTTCCCTGTCACTAGCACTGAGGGTCAGGTGGCTCTCCCAGCCTTTCTTCACTCCCTCACTTATTTGCCCAGCCATTTCCCCTAATAAATTCCTTGCACAGCTTCTCAGATGACCAAGAGTGACGCTCCCAAGTTTAATAGACAGTATTCAGGACAAGCTGAAGTGGAAGCGAGCTTGGGGTGTTGGAACAGTGGGCAGACGGATTTTGCTGGAATGGGACACTTAGGTAAGGACAGATGGATGGCATAGCAATAAGGCTGAATAAGGCTAAAGAGACAAAAAAGGGAATAGCCTTCTACTTTTTTAACCTATAAAAAAGTTAAAAATTTCTTCAGTATACAAATAATCAGCCACGTAGCATAATCTAAGGGCATGGGTATGGGAAACAGAATGGGTTCATATTCCAAATTCCTCACCCAGTACCTATGGAACCTGGGTAAAAGGGAGGATGGCCTCTCAAAGCTGTCCACATGCTAACCCCAGAGTCTGTGACTCTTGCATGGCAAAGGGGAATTATGGTTGCAGATGGAATTAAGGTTGCTCATCGATGCCCTTAAAATTGGGAGATTATCCTGGATTATCTGGGTGGGTGCAAGATAATTTCAAAGGTCCTTAAATGAGAGGAGGAAGACAGGGTTATCAAAACCAGAGTGATGTCATGTGAGAAAGATTACCAGCCATTGCTGGTTTTGAAGATGGAGGAAGGGGCCATGAGTCAAGGAGTGCGGATGGCCTCTAGAAGCTAGAGAAGGCAAGGAAACAGAGTCTCCCCTAGAGCCTCCAGAATGAACATAGCTCTGCTGACACCTTGATTTTAGCTCAGTGAGACTTCAGACTTCTACTGTCTAGAACTGTAAGATAATAAATTTGTGTTGCCAGGGGCGCCTGGGTAGCTCAGTCGGGTAACTGCCTGCCTTTGGCTCAGGTCGTAGTCCTGGGGTCCTGGGATCAAACCCTGAGTTGGGCTCCCTGCTCGGCTGGGGGTCTGCTTCTACCTCTCCCTCTATGCCTCCCCCAGCCTGTGCTCTTCCTCCCTCTCTCTCTCTCAAATAAATTTAAAAAATCTTTTAAAAAATAATAAAATAAATCTGCGTTGTTGTAAGCCACTGAGTTTGTGGTCACTTGTTACAGTAGCCACAGGAAACTCATATAGCATATGACTTACACTCACCAAGCCTCAGTTTCTCCATCTGTAAACTGGGTTTACCAATGTCCCTGAGATGATCCTTGTGCGGATCAAATGAAACTCATATGATGTGCTTCACATACAGCCTGGCATGTCCAAGTAGGAAGCTATTACTTTATTACATGTTCATTATATAAAATTCATAAATAAGCAAACATAAAATTAAGTAAAGTCTGTTAGTAATCCTTAGTAATCCTATCACCCAAGGCAATGGACATCTTGCTGTATTTCCTTCCAGACTCTTTTCTTTTCTTTTTTCTCCTCTTCTCTTCTCTTCTCTTCTCTTCTCTTCTCTTCTCTTCTCTAAGAGAGGGAGAGCAGGGCACCTGGGTGGCTCAGATGGTTAACCATCTGCCTTCGGCTCAGGTCATGATCTCAGAGTCCTGGGATCGAGTCCCACATCAGGCTCCCAGCTCAGCAGGAAGTCTGCTTCTCCCTCTTTCTCTGCCTCTCCCCCTGCTTGTGCTCTGTCTGTCTGTCTCTCTCTCTCAAATGAATAAATAAAATTAAAAAAGAAGAAGAAGAAGAGAGGGAGAGCAGGGGAGACAATTTCAAGTAGGCTCCGTGCCCAGTGCAGAGCCTGATGATGCAGGCCTCGATCCCACAACTCTGAGATTACCACCTGAGCCAAAATCAAGAGTCAGACACTTAACCAACTGAGCCACTCAGGTGCCCCCTTCCAGACTTCTTTCTATGTATATAGATATGAATATGCATATATGAAAGTATGATTTCAATATGACATATATACTGTTGTGTAATTTGCCTCTGTTCGCTTTTTCCAACTATGTCTATAAATAAATACAGCAGCATTTTTTAAAAGATTTTATTTATTTTAAAGAGAGAGAGAGCATGAGCAAGGAGAGGAGCAGAGGGGGAGAGAGAGAGGGGGAGAAAATCTCTAGCAGACTCCGAGCTGAGTGCAGAGCACAGAGCCCAATAGGGGGGCTCAATCCCACGACCCCGAGATCATGACCTGAGCCTAAACCAAGAGTCTGACTCTTAACTGACTGAGCTACCCAGGCTCCCCAATACAGCAACATTTTAAGAGCTGCACACGATTCTACTGAATGGATTTCCCTTGTTTATAAACACAAACCCCCCCTTTGGGAACATGTAAGGCGTTCTCACTACTATGCTCTAGAAACATCTCTGCAAATACTTACCCTTTTGCACATACCTTCAAAGCACTTAATTGGTTGGTTGATTTATCTTGAGGATAAAATCCTAAAAGTAGGTCAAAGAACATTTGCATTTTAAGTTTGAGATACCACATTCTAAACTGGGTAGGGCCTCTGTGACTGGTTGATTTTTAAGCGAAAAGGGAGCCTCGTGATCAACCAGGTTCACCCTGTCATCTATTTCAAATGTTTCAATCTCCACAGTCTCATCTTCGTGTTTTTTACAATATAGGTAGAGTTTATGATCTACATAAGAATACATACATAGGGGCGCCTGGGTGGCACAGCGGTTAAGCGTCTGCCTTCGGCTCAGGGCGTGATCCTGGCGTTGTCGGATCGAGCCCCACATCAGGCTCTTCCGCCATGAGCCTGCTTCTTCCTCTCCCGCTCCCCCTGCTTGTGTTTCCTCTCTCGCTGGCTGTCTCTATCTCTGTTGAATAAATAAATAAAATCTTAAAAAAAAAAAAAAAAAGAATACATACATAATTCTGCATTATGTATTTCATATTTTATTTTGAACATTTTCTGATGTTAAATATGTTTCCAAAAAATGTTGTTGTTGTTTTTTTAAATGGCTGTCCAGTACCACAGTGTTGTGGATTATTTAATCATGCATTTGTTATTAGACATTGAGGCTGGTTCTCATTTTCCCCCTCATTTGACAGCTGAGGAAAGTGGAGCGCAAGAAATTCAGAAATCTCAGGGACTTGCCAAAAAGACCGACATCCATCTGAGAAGAGAACCGTCTGGTCCTGTGGTGAGTGGTCTACGGAGTCTGGAGCAGGTCTGGGCAGAGAGGCAGGCACCCGAGAGAGAGCTTCTGCCAGCCAGAGCCGGGGAGCCCAGTGCTCCTGCAAATGCCTACAGAAAGCCTCGTTTTCACGCAAGAAACCGAGATGTGCCCTAGAAATTCAGGTTGAAGATCCAACCCTGGGGGAGTTGGGAGGCTCCTGGCATGCCGCAGACGCCCAAAGGACTGATTACTCAGAGCACCCTTCATGGGTTAAAGGAGGTGGAGAAAGCAATTTTTAAAAAGAAAGCAGAGAACAAGAAATGTTCTATTTCTTCACATACACCCACTACATACTTGCCTTTCTGGATGGTAACTTGTCTGTGTGTGTGTCTAGACAGGGAACTCCTGTAGGTGCTGCCCTTGGGTCGACTCAAATGAATGAGTCTGACAAACCACAGATTGTTTTTGTTTGTTAAGCGAGGGGAGGAAATTCACTGATGTGGTTATTTGGTGGAATGGCTTCGTTCCAGTTTTGCTCTGTCGTGCTTCTACTAGGGAAGGCGTTTCGCCAGAGAGGCCTAGACAAAAATAAAGCTCCGTCCCGTGGCAACGGTTTAGAAACTGTTGTTGAGGCTATGCTTGATTTGGAATTGGGACTCCAGGGGACCCAGGAACTGGCTGTTGGCCATGGAATCTGGACCAAGACACTGTTCTGGAGGTTGACCAGGATCTTGGTCTCCAGGATTCCCCGCATTAGGTTTTTTATATTGAGATGTTTGCTTTTCTGCAATGAGAATTTCAAAGCATTGTATTTTATTTTTAAAGATTTTATTTTTAAGTAATCTCTGCACCCAATGTGGGACTCGAACTTACAGCCCTGAGATCAAGAGTCACACGCTCTACTGACTGAGCTGTCCAGGTGCCCTGCCACGCATTTTAAAACACGCTTTATGTTTTCACTGGCATCTTCTGCATAAAATATCTTTAGGAAAAAATTAGAAAATTAATTTTGAAAACAAGCAAATTCTCTTTCCTCAAAAAATTTAAGACAGAATTATGATGATCCCGCAATCCCACTTTGGAGTATATATCCAAAAGAATTGAAAGCAGAATCTCGAAGAGATATTTGCACATCATATTCAAAGCAGTATTACTCACAATAACCAAGAACTAGAAGCACCCCAAATGTGCATTGAGGGATGAACAGATAAATAAAATGTGGTCTGTCCATACACGGAATATCATTCAGCCTTTTAAAAGAAGGAAACCCCAGGGGTTCTGGGTAGCCCAGTTAGTTAAGCCTCCGACTCTCAGTTTTGGCTCAGGTCGCATGATCTCTGGAACGAGATAGAGGTGGTAGTTGCACACCATTGTGACTGTACTAAGTGCCATTGCTTTGTTGACTTCAAAATGGTTAAGTTTATGTTATGTGAATCTCACTTCAATTAGAAAAGAAAAAGTAAGTTCTAGAAGTCACCTGCAAATGTGTTGGTGGGCTCAGAGGTTGTTTGCAGGATTACTCCACAAACAGTACATGTTTTGAGAGACTGGGAAACAGAAATGGACAGACTAACAGGTGTAGACGCTAGTGGTGTTTTGCCAGCATTCATTTCTCTTTCAAAGAATAGCACCCCACTTTTCCTTTGGGGAAACACTCCTCTGTCACTCTCAGTGCGTGTGGTTTAGGTGGGGCTCCAGGAATGGTCACATCAGTGAAAGCACTGCATCCCTCTGGCCTTGCCATTGGCTCAGGGATGCATAGGTGACCAAGCCAGGCCAATGAGATTCTGTTTGGGGACCTTGGGTAGGACCACTGGGAAGAGGGAATCTCTCTTCTAGCCGGTGCTGCTAAGGAAAAAGGATGCTGGCCTGGAGCTGCAGGTGATCACCTGTCACCAAGACAAAAGAGGCTGCTTGAGAATGAGCCAACACAGAGGGAGGTGGCTCTGAGAGAGAGAGCCATCATGACATGATGACATTGACACTGTTTGACCTCTGGATGCAGCCAAGCATGAAGCAAGAGCTACCCTTGGGCTTTGCAGATACATGAGCCAGCGAATTCCATATTGGACCTGTGCCTGTTTAAATTGGAGGTTGTTTACTTGCAACAGAAAGAGTCCTTAGTTAATGCTGATCATCTCCTCATTAAAAAGGAGCTAGAAATAGAAACCAGTTCCCCCAAATCATGCTGAAACTCAGTGAAGCCTCATTCATTCAGACTTTACCGCTATCAAATTAATGATTATTCAAACTGGAATCTTTACCACCTTCATGAGAAATGGCTTGCTTTGCATCTTTGTGCCTGCCAGGCCCACAGCTCCCTAGGAAGCCCTCATGAGTCCACCCCCAATCCACCTGACAACCAGTCCACAAACTTGTCAAACCACATGTGAAACGGAGGCCAGCAAGTGCTCCACGGGATGGCCCTGACCAATCAGATTCGCCCCGCAGGAGGAACAGACAGGTGTCAATGTCAGGAGCTGATACAGAAAGGAGAAGATGAACAGGGGGGAGAGAGGGGCCATCAAGAGTCTTGCACAGGCTAAAAATCAGAGGCAGCAGGGAGTTTGGGTAAACGTATATATAGAATAGAGGAGACATGGCCCATCAGCGGTGCAAAAACAACGGATTCACAGAGAGAAACAGGCACCTGGAGAGACAGAGACCTCTGACCTCCAGAACTGACCTCCTCCACAACCGGGCTCCAGGTAGGTGCCAGACCACCAGCATCCTTTCAGCAAACACCTTGTCCATGACATGACCTCAGCACCTCTCTATCCTATGAAACCCGAAGAATCTGGCCAGCTTATTTTTATGTTAATCAGGATTCTTTCAGTTGCAAGTGACTAAAACCCAATGCAAACCAGAATATTTAAAAAAATAATAATAATAATTAGTTTGGGTCCCGGGACACCAATGGGTGGTTGGCTTCAGAAGTGCCTGGATCCCGGGGCTTAAGTGGTGTCGTAAGTATCTGTCTCCCTCCTATTTCTCGGCTTCGCTGCCTCTGAGCTGGTTTCAATCTTGAGTAGACTCTCCCTTTATGTTGCCAGAAAGCCACTGTGGTAGCAGCTTCTAAGAAGGCCCTGGAGATCCCCACCTCCTGGTATTCATGGCCTTGTATAATCCCTTCCCCCTGAGTAACCCAATTTTGGCCAATGGCATACAGCAGTGCTAATGGAATGTCACTTCTGTGATTAGGTTACAGGAGATTGTGACTTACAGCTTGCTAGCACACACTCTCTACAAGCTTCTCGGCTTGCAGGCTTTCATGAAATAAGCTGCCACGTGGAAAGGCATATGGCAAGGAACTGAAGGCAGCCTCTGGCCAACAGCCAGTGAGGCTCTGAGGCCCTCCATCCAATAGTCCCACAAGGAACTGAATCCTACCCACATCCACCAAGAGAGGTTGGAAGCCGATGATTCCCCAGTCAAGGCTTCTGATGAATGGGGTATCCAGCTCCTGGTTCAAAACCTACGTGGGACTTCCCAGGCCTGCCCAAAGGCAATGAATGACAAAGGCTTTGGACCTGGCAGGCCTCTGAAGGGAAAGCTGTCCTTCCCACACTAGCCCTGGTGCACAGCAGGCACACGGCAGTCTCTGAAGGGAGATGCATCAAGGACTCACACCCCCGTGACCACTCATGCTCTTGCACGCATTTGTATTCCGAGCCCTAGCACCTTAACTCCCGGGTCTCTTTATCTGAGGTCTTGGGCAGAGGTCCTTTTCAGCTGCCTGTGCCACGGCCTCCTTCTGGAGGGAAGACAGGACCTTGAAGACACTTCCTCCACTCTGACTCAGTACTAGTGATTTTCCACTCCACTCCTGCTCCCTCATCCTCGGCATCCCCCCCCCCCAAACTCTAGGATCCAAAAAACCACTGGAGCCTTTTATTCGGGGTTCTTTCAACAGCGAAATGACCCCCCACATCTGTGCTGATCACCCTGCGCCATTCCATGGGGGAATATGCAACGGGGAGACAAGGTGCATTCGCTGAGTCCAGCCTCTTGCTTCTACCATCGAACTAAGATTAGAGGTCGGACACTTTCTTTTTTAGCTCTCTCTCTCAGCTTGACCGAGCTCCTGACAGTGAGACCCAGCCATATCTGACACATTGAGAGACTGACTCATAGCACCCTGCTCTGGCACACCCAGCCCCTCCCTGATCCACAGAAACTGCAAGATAAGAAATGATATTGTTTTATACCACCAAGTTTGTGGTCATTTGTGACACCGCGATAGGTAACCAGTAATAGCCACCGACAGCCTCAAGTTCACATTCATTTAGGCTAGCAACCCCAGCAGAAAGAAGGCTTCCATTGCTCAACACCCCCAGCAATATCCAGGGACTGCTCCTCACGAATCCAGACTGGGGTGTGTCCCCAGCCCTCATCAACTCACCCCTGACCTCATCTGGGTCCTCACCCACCCCCATAGCTCCATCACAATCATGTTTTCTTAGGGTTGGGGACAGCTCTCCAAAGAAAAACAATTGTGCTGATGCCAGAAAGAAGAGAAATAGAGGCAAAAAAAGCGAAAGCAAGACATGTCCTCTACAAGGAACAAACGAGTAATGTACACGCCTTCATGGAGATTAACCCACTCAGGACGGAGCAATGTGTAAGCACCATGTCGGCAAGTGCCTTGAATGAGTACACAGCTCATACTAATTCCGTGTGATATCGGTCATCTTATTAGACTCCATCTCTACTTACCAAAATTTTATGAGCTTACTAGAACTTTCTGCATGCTCTGGAAATTAAGAAACTGTATTTATTAAAACACACGAGCCTAGAATTTATTTTTATTTCCCCAACTCATTTGAATTAGTTTTTGCTGTCCAGAAGTCCAAGGAATAGGGAGAGAATAGGGAACAAAAGCATCCCAAGCCATTTCCCTTTGGTTGAGTCAAAGTCCCAGAAGGGCAAATGTCACATATACAGAAAAACATGTAGCTTTCATCTTCATCTGCTTTGCCATCAGATGAACCCAATCAGGGTTACTAGTTGCTTTGAACTCGAGGATGTTGATGACTCCAGGGTTTATTTGCACTTTTCGTGGTGAGAGGGGTTGAGTTTGAGTGATGGAAATACTTCAGGGAAATGCAGCGTCTTATTTGCCTTTAGGGTGAGTTGAGATATAAAATCTTAAGGAACCTGAGAACAGTGCAGATCCCGCATATCTTACATAGAAGTTAGGATCTAATGTCAGTGTGTAAGGCCAAAAGCAGGGGTAGTCCCCCAGACTTTATTTATTTGTTTAGTTGTTTGTTTTTAGGTGGGGGAAGCTGGGGAGGGGCAGAGGAAGAGAGAAAATCCCAAGCAGTCATGGAGCCAGACACGGGGCTTGATCTCACGACCCTGAGATCATCATCTAAGCTGAAATCAAGTGTCGGACGCTTAACCCACTGAGCCACCCAGGTGCCCCAGCCACCAGGCTATTTAAATTGTAGTAAATTTAAATTTTAAAAGCACATTTCTTCTTAAGTAAACTTAAATTTCTCTCTCTCTCTTCTAAGTGAATATAGTGGAATTCACGTAAGTTATATATGTAACCAATATACCTCCATTGCACGGTAAAAAAATATCCAGAATAGGGGTGCCTGGCTGGCTCAGTTGGTAGACCGTCTGACTCTTAATCTCAGGGTTGTAAGTTTAAGCCCCACATCGGGTGTAGAGATTGCTTAAAAATAATTAAAAATCTTTTTAAAAAACATCCAAAATAGTCTATAGATGCGATAGGGTTAGCATACGGCACATTTCCTTATACACAGGTGAAGAAAGGTCTCCCTAGTTGGAAACTTCAGATATCTCAAATATTATAAATCCAATTTAGAATCAGATCAGCCACTTCCTCCTTCAAATAGAAATACTAAATAAATAAATAAAATAAGAGAAAATAATTAAGTTAACTGGTAAAAAACACATAACATAAAATTTACCATCTTAACTGTTTTAAGTGTACAGTTCAGTAGTGTTAAGTATATTCACATTGGGGGTGCCTAGCTGACTCAGTCAGAGGAACGTGCAGCTCTTGATCCTGGGATCATGAGTTCGAGCCCCATACTGGGTATAAAGATTGCTAAAAAAAAGTAAATACAAACTTAAAAAAAAAAAAAAAGTATTTTCACATTGTTCAGCCAATCTCTAGAACTTTTTCATCTTGCAAAACTTAAACTCCATACCCATTAAATATGAACTCCCATTTCCCTCCTCCCTCCAGCCCCTGGTAACCCCCATTCTACAATCTTTTTCTATGAATTTGACTACTTTAGAGTCCCCATATTAGTGGAATCATAACAGTATTTGTCTTTTTGTGACAGGCATATTTTATTTTCTTTTTCTAAAAGATTTTATTTATTTATTTGAGGGAGAGAGAGTGTGTCAGAGACAGAGAGAGGGAGAAAGAGAGGAACAGAGGGAGGGGCTGAGGGAGAAGCAGATCCCCCACTGAGCAGGCCCCCACTGAGGCCCCTGGGATCATGACCTGAGCCAAAGGCAGACGCTTGACAGACTGAGCCACCCAGATGCCCACAACTGGCATATTTTACTTAGCATAACGTCCTCAAGGTTCACCCAAGTTGTAGCGTATGATAGAATTTCCTTCCTTTCTAAGACGGAATAATATTCCGCGGTCTGTATGTACTGCATTTTGTTCATTATTCATCTGTCAGTGGACATTTGGGGTGCTTCCTACCTCTTTGCTACTGTGAATAATGTTTCTATGAACATGGGTGCGCAAATATCTTTTTGAGACGCTGCTTCCAATTTTTTTGGATATATACCCAGAATTAGGATTACTGGTTCACGTGGTAGTTCTACTATTTGTAATTGCTTGAGGAACTGCCATGCTGTTTTTCATAGCAATTGCGTCCTTTTATCGGTCCCCGCAACAGTGCATGAGGGTTCCAGTTTCTCCATGTCGTCTCTAGTACTTGCTTTTTTTTTTTTTCTGGGGGGTTTTGGAATAGCCTCCTAATGGGCGAGGTGATATCTCATTGTGGTTTTGATTTGCGTTTGTCTAATGATTAGTGATGGTGAGCATCTTTTGTTGTGCACAGCAACGTGAAGGTGCTTAACACAACTGAAGTGTACACTTGAAAATAAGATGGCGAATTTTATGTTATATGTTTTTTACTACACTTTAAAAACTTTTTTTTGTAAAGATTTTATTTATTTATTTGACAGAGAGATAGACAGCCAGCGAGAGAGGGAACACAAGCAGGGGGAGTGGGAGAGGAAGAAGCAGGCTCATAGCAGAGGAGCCTGATGTGGGGCTCGATCCCGTAACGCCGGGATCACGCCCTGAGCCGAAGGCAGATGTTTAACCGCTGTGCCACCCAGATGTCCCTAAAAACATTTTTAAAAAGACTTTATTTGAGAGAGAGAGAGCATGTGTGTGAGCAGAGGGAGGGGCGGAGGGAGAGAGCATCTCAGGCCGACTCCGCGCTGAGTGCAGATCCCAACAGAGGGCTCCGTCTCACAACCCTGAGAGCACGACCTGAGCCAAAATCAAGAATCTGACGGTTAACCGACTGAGCCACCCAGGCGCCCTTAAAAAAAATTTTTTTTTTTTTTACAACAAAAAAGGAATGAAGTCCTGGTACATGCTACAATGTGGATGAATCTTGAAAATATCAAGTGAAAGAAGCCAGACACAAAAGGCCAATGTTGTTTGATTCCATTTATATGAAATGTCTGGAAGAGGCAGATCCATTGAGACAGAAAGTAGATTTGTGGTTGCCAGAGGCTGGGCTGGAAGACAGGAGGACGGCCCATGGGTATGGGGTTCGTTTTGAGGGGATAAAGATGATCTGGAATCAGACTGGGGTGATGGTTGCACACAACCTTGTGAATATACAAACACCCACTGAATTGTAAACTTTATGCAAAGGGTTTTTTAAAAAGCAAGCGTCTTAAGAATATATAGAGTGTGTGATCTTATCTGTGGTTTTAAAAAAAAGCTGTATCTTGGGGCGCCTGGGTAGCGCAGTCATTAAAGCGTCTGCCTTCGGCTCAGGGAGTGATCCTGGCCTTCCGGGATCGAGTCCTGCATCGGGCTCCTCCGCTGGGAGCCTGCTTCTTCCTCTCCCACTCCCCCTGCTGTGTTCCCTCTCTCGCTGGCTGTCTCTCTGTCACATAAATAAATAAAATCTTAAAAAAAAAAAAAAAAGCTGTATCTTTATATGTTGTCTATAACACGTATGTATGCAACTGCATAATTGGAAGGATAAATAACAAATGGTTAACTGCGGTTTTCTTTAGAGAGGAATACAGAATTTGAAATTTGTTACAGGGACTCTCATGTCCCACAAATGGACTCAATTGTTTTAAATTATATTTTCGCAAATTTTCCTTTTAAAACAATGAACATACTTCTTCGGACTTGACTAGCAAAAAGGGTTTTAAAAGCTAGGAAACTAGACTAAGCCAACTAATTAGTATGATGACATTGATTATTTGACATATAAAATGTAGAGAAATCATAATTTTTATAATGGTAATTATTAAAGACTATAAATTATAAGGAGCCATAATATAATTTATATAATATAATTATTACATTCTATTTTATTAATATATTTCCATGTGATTGAAAAATACAATACAGTATGAAATAAAACACTATGTATGCGTATTCTGCATGTCCCAGATGGCATGACGACATTTATCCAGCTCCCATCTCTGTCAGGTTCCATGCTAACGGGTGAGGGCAGGAATTATCATTCCCATTTTACAGTGGAGGGAACTGAGGTTCAGAGAGATCTCGTAGCTTAGAAGCAGTGGGCTAGATCGAAATCTAAGTGTGTTTGATCCCAGAACCCAGGCCTTCTCCTGTAGCTGGTTAGAAAAGACTGGAATGCAGGCTGGGAAAGAGCACATGAGAAAACGAAGTCACTAAGGAAGCAGATGTTGAGGACAAGAGCAGTGGACCCTGTGATCTGATACATACCTAGCTGGAGATGCCCCCAAAAGATAGGCTGCACCCTGAGGCAGAGAAGATAAGCAACTGAAGGAGGGGCACCTGGGTGGCTTTAGTCAGTTAAGCCTCTGACTCTTGGTCTCTGCTCAGGTCCTGATCTCAAGGTGCTGAGATTGAGCCTCGAGTCGGCTCCATGCTCAGCACAGAGTCTGCTTGAGATTCTCTCTCCCTCTCCCTCTGGCCCTTCCTCGTGCTCTCTCCCTCTCTCTAAAATAAATAAATAAGGCTTTTTTTTCTTTTTAAGATTTTACTTATTTGACGGAGAGAGACACAGCGAGAGAAGGAACACAAGCAGGGGGAGTGGGAGAGGAAGAAGCAGGCTCTCCGCTGAGCAGGGAGTCTGATGTGGGGCTCGATCCCAGGACCCTGGGATCATGACCTGAGCCGAAGGTAGACACTTAAGACTGAGCCACCCAGGAGTCCTAAATAAATAAATCTTAAAAAACAAAGGCAACTGAAAGGAGACCAGATGTCGCCCAGAAAGAGAAACTAAATTGATGATCAAGAAGATAGTTTCTGGCAAAGAAGAACCATCTGCAAGATTCTAGAGTTTTGTGAGCAAGAGTTGCCAGAATAAATGCTCTCCTGAGTACTATATTCAGCGTCCCCTTCGGTTAGGGCCAACACTCTATTTGTTTACTTGCCATTTACTGAACATCTATAATGTGCCAAGTCTTGTGCTTGACCCTGGGGACACAGAAATAGCTGAGACACTGTCTGTACCTTCAAGGAGGCTCCAGGCTGGAGCAGGGAAGGCAGACATGGAAAGCAATGATTCTAATTCAGAGTGGCAAGGGTTAGGATATAAATTTCTGCAGGGCGCTAGGGTAATGCTGAGGAAGGGCACCCGTACCACCTGTATACACCACAGAAGACTTCCTGGAAGAGGTGACCACTTGAGCTTGAAGAATTGCTGGTAATCATCCAGATGAAGAAGGGAACAAAGGGCATCCTTCACAGCGGAAAGTGCAAGAATGCAGTTGGGGGATAGGGAGGTGTAGTGAGTACATGGCTTGGTTGAAACAGCTGTTGTCTGATATGGCTGGAGCTTTGGGGGTAAGGGTGAGCTCCTCGAGACAGCGGCCACGCTCTTGTTTGTTCCCCGGCATCTAGCACAGTGCCTAGTACCCAGAACTCCAGTAAAGACAGAGAACAGAGGGGAGTGGCTGGCCTCCAGGGCTGAAATGTGTGAGTCCCTGAAGGGTGTGCATCTTTAAAAGAATGAACAAATCTGCTGAAAGATGAAATTTCATGTTCCTTGGGGTTTCGCTTTTGGAGGTCTTATATTTGTAAAAATACAATTTCACTGGTATTTTACCACTGGAATGGTCAGAAATACATGTTGAAAAGGAAGAGGTGATCTAGGGTTATTGAACCTCAGGGCAACTTACTTTTCCAGGAATCTAATATCCCATCTCCCTTCTGTTTCCACCAATGCCCTCTATCCTGTGAAAGCACCCAGCTGAGAGCCCGGATTGCCAAACCACAAAACCACTGTCACAGAGTCCGTGAAGGAACTGGCACTTTTCTCTTTCAGTGCCTATGTATTCTTACTTGACGTAGTGCTCTAACAAGCTTAGTCATGTGGGCTCCAAGGAAGAAAATATATAAGTAGCAGTTAAAGTAGCAAATTAAAGTAGCATACTGACAGTAGCAAGAAGTACAATTATATTCATACGTACCGGTTATTGGGTGTCTACTAGCTGCTGGGCACCTTACTGGCACATGCCTCCTGAAATCCACTCATTGGCCCCAGAAACTGAGGCTCAGAAAGGGGAAGATAACTTTCCTAAGGACACACAGAAACATAAGCAAACCTGACGCATGGGAGGACCAATACCTGTGTTCGTTGCCTCACCCACAAGTGGAATTAACAATGAAACAGCAGTCTAGGGCCATTTTGTGCGGGGGATAAACCCCTCTAGTTTTTACAGATAACACAGCACAGGAGCCAATGGTCACAATGTCCACACACACAAAAGCTCGTTGCTAGAATCACCATGAGAAAATACTGCATTGTGTCCACTGTGCTCCCTTCAGAGTGAGGGAACTATGTGATACATTTCAGAAATATGTGAACTTGCATAAGTGGGTGAGTCCTGGCCTTGTCCATGAGCTGTGACCTTGAGAAAGCTCCTTAACAACTCTGCGCCTCCTCTCCTCCTCTACATGGTGAGGGTTATTGTTTGAACCAATAATCTCTGAAATTCTTTGAGTTCCATGCAGCTTGGCGCAACTCTTATCTCTTGGAAGACCTTGGCTGTGGGACCCAGAGTCCATTTAGGGCCAAGAGCGCCACCTGGTGATTCAAGCTTGTAAGTGAGTTGTTTTTTTTTTTTTTTTTCCCCTTCCTCCTGGGCCCAGCCAACAATTCTGGTTAAACCTCCAGGCTTATTCTGTTTTGCTGTTTTCCTAACTCCTTGAAATTGCTTTTAAAATGTTGGGAATATGAGCATTTTTCTAGGGAGAGGGTACAAAGTTTTGATCACAAGGTTCCCTTTTTGCTTTTTTTAAAGATTTTATTTTATTTTATTTTTTTAAAGATTTTATTTATTTATTCGACAGAGATAGAGACAGCCAGCGAGAGAGGGAACACAAGCAGGGGGAGTGGGAGAGGAAGAAGCAGGCTCATAGCAGAAGAGCCTGATGTGGGGCTCGATCCCAGATCGCCGGGATCACGCCCTGAGCCGAAGGCAGACGCCTAACCGCTGTGCCACCCAGGCGCCCCTAAAGATTTTATTTTTAAGTCATCTCTACACCAAAGGTGGGGCTTGAGCTTACAACCCTGAGATCAAGAGTCACATGCTCTGGGGTGCCTGGGTGGATCAGTCACTTAAGCATCTGCCTTCGGCTCAGGTCGTGATTGGGCCCAAGTCAGGCTCCCTGTTTAGCAGAGAGTCTGCTTCTCCCTCTCCCTATCCCCCCTCCCCACTCGTGCTCACTCTCTCTAG